>NC_061117.1:52052440-52075699 GCF_002878395.1 Capsicum annuum
ATAAGGCTGGGATGGGTGGGGGTATTGGGAATGGGGATGGGGTGGGGTGGGGTGGGGGTGTTGAGAAGGGGCTGGGTGGGGTGAGGGTGCTGGGAACGAGGCTGGAGTGGGGTGGGGTACTGGGAACGAGGCTGGGGTGGAGTGGGGGTGCTAGGAATGAGGCAGGGATAGGGTGGGTTGGGGTGCTGGGAACGGGGTTGGGGTGGGTGAAGGTGCTGGAAATGAGGTTGGGGTGGGCTGGGGTTATTGGGACGAGGCTGGGGTAAGGTGGAGGTGTTGGGACGGGGGGTGGGGAAGAGAGGGCTGGGGTCGATGGAGGAGAGGGTAGGGTGGGGAATGGCTGGATGGGGGGAGAGGTTTGGGGAAGGGGGATTTTTTAATTTTTTTTTAAAATTTATTATTTTTTAATTTTTAAAAATATTTTTAAATTAAAAAATTAAAAAAAAGTTGTAATCTTTTTTATTATTTTTAAAATTATTTTAATATAAAATTAGCCAAAAATTGACCCCTACTTGCACCTCAGGTGAGTGTAATCACTCTCCTTGTTCTAGTCAGCATTTTAATACCACATAGGTAAAGTCAAAGGTCAAAGGGTTTAAAATATGACTTTTTAGTGGGTTCAGGAGTTCAGATGACAAACATGTAAGTAGAAGTGTCCAACTTACAAAACCGACCTAGTACAGGGAGCTATTTTACCTAAATTTTTCAATAAACACTTTAACGTTGTTGGGGTACTACCCATTAAAAAAATTAAAATGGTATGAATATAACTTGTTTAATCCTAGTCATAATTGGTAAATCATGCCCTAATTATACTTCACCACGTGTCTAATTAATTTAATTTTTATTTTTATTATTTTATTTTATTTTCTTTTTTTCTCTCACCTTCTTTACTCGTCTACCCCTAACCTTGAATCCTTTTTATCCTGAGCTCATCCCACCGCCCATCCTCTCTAGTTCTTGCAGCACCAACCTTTGCTGAAGCTCATTAATAATGATTCTTGTTAATGTTAATCAACAATTTCTCATGCTAGGATAGTTGTCCCGAATTTGTTAAAGACGTTTTTACTTTGCGAACATCCTATTACACCACAAAAGTTATGACGACCATTGTAAATAAACTGGTTTGACTGATTTTCTCATCATTCTTAGGCTCATTTTCAGCGCATATTTGGCCACTTTTATTTATATTAATTAATTTAATTAAATCATTAATAAAGGGCTGGTTTAACTAGACCCAAGACCCATTAGCTCCCAATAATCAGAGATTTCTTTTCGTTTTCTTCCATTTGTTTCACTTTACTCTCTCGATTTCTTTCTTTCTCCATTAATAATCACCAAACAATGCGCTTGAATTCCTATACTAAAATTTCTTTTCGACACGCATAAACTCATAGTTTTATACTAAACTAACCCCAATTTTAGTCCTTTCTTTATGAAATATAAATAATAATGAGATCGAATCACCTTCCATTGAACACAAAAAAGAATAATTTTTTATCAAATGGATGCTTGCAAGTTTTCTCATAATCGTCCATTGATCACGTAAAAGATGGCGTTTTATCAAATGGTTATTTTCATTTAACATTATAAGAATATTTTCCTCAAAATCCAATCAGAAAAGATAACTTGATTTCAGAAATTTCAAACAAATTACGAAGAAATTAAAGCTTCAGTGAGTAAAAATTAAGAAAAAATTAGAACATACATGGAATGTTCTTCTTTTTAGGTTGATTCCATTGTGAAAAGCGTAAATTTTTCCTTTTCAAAGGCTCCAATGGCTATTTCAATGATGATTTGTGGAAGATGGAATCTTTTAAAGAGAAGATGAATTTTTATAAATAATTCACAAAATTAATTACATGTAGCATTTTTTAAATTGTTATTGTAGCCAATTTTTCTCCTTCAGTCACTTTATTTGCGTGAATACAAACATATGCTAAAAATTGATCAAAATGATCTATTTACAATGATCATTATAATTTTTGTGGGATAATGAAATGTCCGCAAAGTTAAATATCTGTAGCAAATTCGGTACAGCTGCAGTAATGTCGTTATGTTTTTCTCTTTGATTTAAAACCATCTCCTAAAGAAATTATTTGATCTCAAGTAAAATTACTACATCACCAATCACTGTTATAACCACTTTGCTCGTCGTCATCATAGACAGTACCAAATCACTGCAAATGATCACCAAACTAAAATTTAAAAATTAAATTTTATTAAATTATAATGATCAAAACTCCATTAAAATGGAGCTTTGTAATTTTGCTTCAACAAATAAGAACTTCATAACAAAAACTAATATAATATAAATAAGCAAATAGCGAATCGTGAGGTATTGAGAAGAATGTCGAGAAAGGAAGGAACTTGAACAAACAAAGTAGAAAGAAGATCCAAGGAAAAGAGAGAAGCAAGAATGCAGGAAACGTGAAAAAGATTAAGTGAAAAAGATAAGAGGAAAAAACAAATTGAAAAGTAAATTAAAATAAATAAAGTAAAAGAAAAGTATTTGTAAAGAAACAAATGTTGAATAAATAAATAATAATAAGTTTTTAAATCTTATTTCACGCTCTACTGGATAGTGAAATATACTCTCTATACCAAATGAGTTAAAATAGGATAATAAATTCACTTTGAACAAGATTAAGGGTGTACTAGGACTCTCGTAAAGTTAAGGTATCTTTTAGAAAAAATGTTATAATTGGAGGGGGCAATTATGTATTCTCTCATTACAAAAGAAATGATATAAATAACTTTCTTCTTTCTTTCAAGTGTTTCTCAAGTCTTCAATATGTTTACAATATGACTTTCCACCTTTTATTTATAGAATTACATAAAGGTAGACAAAGAATATATCATACACATTACATTAAGGGGAGGATCATGGAGAAGGAGACATAGTATTAAGAATAGAGATCATGGAGGATGTGAAACATAATGGTGAAGAGAAGTGGGGAGATAGAGATATTACATTTAGTGGACATCCACGTATATAAAATACTTATAACACTCTACTTGAATGTCAATAGATGGTGTGCCTCATTAGAATCTTAGTATAATATGTTTAGTGGAAAAAATACTAATGAAAAAAAATAGTAACACACATTTTTTTTTGAAATATGCATTATTTGTTGCCTTATTAAAAACCTTATCAGGAAAATGCAATGGAACAAAACCTAGGTGTAATGACCTTCTAGGCCATTTTCTGACTTTTCGTGTGTTTTTTTCCATTTTGAGCTTTCTTTTAGTTGCTACAGGGTATTTATGACTTGATGGGGTCAGTGATTCAAATTTTGAGGAAATAAAATGGGTTTTAAATTAATTTTATTAGTTGGGATCTTTTGAAATTAAGGAGTTTGACATCGTTAACATTTTTAGTAAACAACCTCAATTGAGAATTTTAACTGTTTCACTAGCTATGAAACATAGATTTCGGTTGGGGACCTTTGGTTCGAGCCTTGAGGCTTCCAGACTCTTTTTAGCACTTGAGTGAATTTTAGAAAAAATCAACAAAGTGTTGACTTTGGTCAACATTTTATCAAGACGAACTCAGTTATTCATTTCAATGATTTTGTTGAATCCAGAATACTATTTCCAGTTGGGTAGCGTATTTGGTTTGTGTTAATGAGACTTCGATGAATCCCAGAGGTTCGTTCGAGCCTTGGAATTCTTGGCACTACTGATGCAGCTGATATCTGGTGCAGACGCTCCTCCAGATCTTGGCTCGCATCTGAGGATCCTCTCATGCGAAGTGGCAGTCGCATCCTGCAGAAATTGATGATATTACAAAAGGTCACTCTTGTAGAGTTACTCCGCAGTGGATGATTTGCTTTAGTGGAAGGTGTACTATGTAATCGTCTTCCCCATAACAAAGTTTTTCCTGTTGTGGCAAGCTCGAGATTCTGGAGCCTCTCCACTTCATTGGAGGTTCAGGATATTAGTGACCTATACTATTGTGGAAGTTTTATCATCAAAGCTATGTCGCTCTTGTAGCCATATATCTGTCGAAGCAATGATCGTGATATATAAATCCCCTCTTCTATCATCACTTCCAACATTATTCTAATTATTAGAGCTTTAGTTTAAGGTGGATTTTGGTCATTTCATGAATCAGTACCTAGTTAGTTCAATTCCTATATTTCTACATTCCTTTTCTTTATCTAGATTCAATTCCATCTTAAATCTGTCAGATTGGGTTAGAAATTTCATGGAATCCTCTATCAAAGTGAGCTTTTGAAACCCAATTGGGGTCCAAATTAAATTCTATCTTCACCCAATTTTGAGGCATGGGTTTGTTACCCTTGGGAAAAGATAATTGCAGGTTGAATTTCAATTTTCATTGTTGGCCCCACATACTAATTTTTTACCCAATTTTTGGTCCACTATATGACTTTTATTTGGATATCTATTTATATTATCTTAATGAGTATATGATATTTTTTATAGCATGGAAACAGTCAGAGACTATATGGAAAGGAAAGGTCTTGGCGTGATTGACCGCGAGCACGTCGTTCGACCTCCGAGTAGGTTATGACTATCCCTCTTTTGAACTTAGTTTGTTTGGGCTACATATGGTATAAATTGCTTATTGGTGATGTGATATTTGGTTTAAGGTTATGATATTGAGGAACTTCTTATATTTTAGTTTATTTTGAGGCCTTAGGATAGAATTTGCATTTAAACCTTACTTTAGGTATGCTTAGCGCTTGAGCCTTAGTCTAGGTTGCTTGATTTTTATTACTATCACTATTGGGAAACCTTAGCTTACGATTGGGTATATTGATTCATTGGGTCAGACTTTTCCAAGATACATTACTTAGAATCATTTATTTACTTAGTTTACTCTTAGATTGTGGAAATATAAGGGCCTTCAGGTACGGAATATCGATGTGCGAGGTCTCAATTTTGTTACAATGTCCCATATGGTGGGGGTTTTTCTAGATTATCATGGTATTTACTATCCTATCTATGAATTTATTAATTGATTGGTTACCTATATCTATTTATGAATATTTATACTTACACATTCTCAGTATATGTTTAGATTTGACGGAAAACACAGTATTCAGCTTTAAAAGAGTGGGGTTACATTTTATTTGGACTTTGGTCTTAAAAATAAAACTTTCTGTATAGAACTGGCTTATTTTATTCTTGATTGTATTATGAGTATTATTGATATAAAAATCCCCATTCGAGTCCGGGCAATGTATACAATATTGTGAGTCCCCTATAGGTCCTGCCTTTACAAGCAATAGATGTTGGAGAAGGAGTATACAGTAGGGATTGGTCATAACATTCATCTATACTATATAGAAATTGTTCATTTGTATTTATCTATTTATATATACTTCTTATATGTTACTCACTTACGTATTTACTCATTTATAAGTTATTTAGTATTAGCTCTATGTCTAGTCTTACCATCTGTAGCAGTAGATTTCATTCACATTTTATTTTATATTTTATTCTTTTGAGCTTAGTAGGCCTATAATGCCTATGGAGTGCAACATGATTTCGTACTTATACTACACTTTTACATCTTTTTCCTGATACAGATCCTAGTATGAGTGACCATCGTTAACATTCTACTCGGTCATGGCTCTTTTAATCGGAGATTTAGGGTGATCTCTTAGCGTCCAGAATTGCGCCAACTGCTTCATTTAGGCATGTTTTTATTTTCTATATTCGAAGATAATTTTGTACATTTATTCTTATTTAGTATTGCTCTTGTTTAAGTAGCTCTTGTATCCACTGATACTAGGTCTACGGGGTTGGTTTTTGTTTATTTTGTTCCTTCAATATATATATATATATATGTGTGTGTGTGTGTGTGTGTGTGTGTGCGCGCGCGTGTGTGTCTAATACATATTTGGCGTATTAGCTTATTGACTTGTTATTTTTGTGAGCGTGGGATTCATCTTACCTACTATTAGGTCATAGTAGGTGCCATATCATGGCCTAAATTTTGGGTCATAATATTTTAGTATCAAAGCCTAGATTCCCCGGTATTGTTGATACAAAAGAAAAATGTCTACTAGAGTCCCACGGATCGGTACGATAGCGTTTGTATCCTATCTTTAAGAGGATATAGGTTATTCTTAGGAACATTTCATCTTTTGACTCCTTATCATGTGCTTTTATTCCTATTATTTCCTAAATCTCATTTTTTCACTCTTTCGTATATGGTTATGAAGAGCTCTACAACAGCGAGAGTAAGGCCCCATGTCGGCAGCTAGGGCTCCAACTAGAGACCGACGTAAAGGTGAACCTTGAGGTCGAGGTTGGGATCGAGTTATAACACTAGCTATGTGTTGTTTCCAGAGCCTTATATTGATATAGATATAGTGCTATAGCATCTACCACCATAATAGTCGGTGGATTAAGCATCAACCTATACTGTATTCGAATTATATCTACACTGGTACTACAAGATGCTTTGGTGAGTTTATTGAGATTATAGAGGTAACACATAGACATTAGCTCAAGGAGTTGAACAAGGTGTTGTATCTTATTTTGATGATGAGAAGCTAACTTCAAAGGACTAGGTCCCTGGATGTTCAAGGCTACAGTATAACTGGCACGCGTCTGCACAGTTTTATCCTCTTGTGTAACAAACTGCACAGGTGTTGCTTGTACTATTGAGGACACCTAGTGAAATGGCATTTCAACCCTAATCATCACTCATCTATAAAAGGAAAAGGATTCTACTTTATCAAGTAGTTTTTGCAAAATTCAGAAAAAGAAATTAAGAGAGGCAAAAACTCAAACCAGTTTCAATTATTCAAGTATAGCTCAGGTTCTTATTTCTTATGCACAAAAAGAAATAAGTGTTCTTGAGTTGAGTCCTGAATTGTAATTGAATTACTCATGTTATAAGAGTAATGCTCTTTTCTTCTTTGTTTAGAAAGAGCTTAGGTAGAGTTACCTAAAGTAGATATTGGTTAGAATGAATCAATATCAAGGTGTGTCCTTGGCAGAGTTGTCAAGTTGTGCTTGTAGTAGAGTTATTACAAGCAGAAGGAAACTAGAGTTAGGTTCATTGAAGTCTGTAATCAAGATTTTAATTATAGTTGATTCTGGAGAGCTTGTAAGGGAAAGGCGTGGTTTTTCTTCCCTTGAGCAAGGGTGTTTCTACGTTAAATCTTGTGTTTTTTACTGTTCCTGCACTATATTGTGTTCCTGGTTGCTTTACTGTGTTTTTTCCTGTGATTGACTTCAAGAAAACTGGTCCCTCATAGTGTAGTGTGACACGCTCAGCTCACTCCCATATTTGAGGGGTGAGGCAGTCATTGTCAAGTGACCCAATTTGAATTGGGGTCAATCTTAAGGAGCGAATTATAGACTTCAAACACTATGGGAGCTCAAATTACTATGAGTTTATCCGGAATGCTAACAAAAATGACATGTAAAATAAAATGGGGGGATTTGTTTGGGAGTTCTTCACAACAAACTTTAACAAGCACTTGGTGAATAAAACTTTTAATTAGAATACAAGATTTTAAGGAAATCTTGGGATTATGTCTACCTAGAGGTAATGCATGTGGATCAATTTTGGTTCCTCGTGAAATTTTAGTTGTTAACTAAAGGATACGCTAGTTCGAAGTTCATTGGGGTCAATATTTCAACAAAACCACAACGATTTCACTCGTTGGCTCTTTCGAGCTCCTAACAAGTGTACACATTTTCATAATCACCCAAAACCTTAATCAAGTATCCCTATTTCTAGGATAATGCTCTTGACATGATTTATACTCCGAAAACACTTATTTCTAAGATTACAAAAGGTAGTAAACCATAGGCTCAATTGTCCACTATTGCCTTGTCCCGCTATAACCCTCTTTCGAGGATGTTATGGATTATCTAATGTTCATTTTCATCCCTTTTTCGAGGATGATAAAGGGTTTCTAAAGCTTGGGGCTTACACCCATCAAACCTATTTAGAGATTTGGGGTTTTCACCCATCAAATTCCAACCCATAAGCTCAAGCAATAGTGGAATCCATTCTCAACAACTAAAATCCATGGAAACACAATAATACCTATACACAATTACACTTTAGTTCAACATAATCCCAAGACTAAATTACTTAGCTACTCATGAAGAAAGTAAGGAGAGATATACCATAAGGATTATTCAAAGCATTTATTTTTCACAAAAATCCCAAGAAAATTAGCCTCCAAAGTTAATTACACACTTGCCCAAAATTAGGGTTTTAAGTCTAGAATTCTAAGATATCTTATGAGCTAAGCTATCCCTAAAGAGGAAGGGGTTTTTGCTTAAATATGGATTAGTATGCGTCTAAATTCTTTTACAAATCTGCCCCTAGGCATATTCCCTCTTAACTGCGTTCGCATATGTCTCCCCGCGATCGCGACCATACGACTGCAGTTGTGTGCCGCAACCACGTTGCTCTGACCGTCTTGACTGACTGTGACCACGGATGGAAGACCGCAATCGCGGTAACCAAGGGCGATGTATACCCGATCTTCAGCTGCACTCTTCTTTGCTTTTTTTTTTATTTTTCAGCTCCCATCCACATCTTTTGGTCTCCTCAACTTTATGCCTGCAAAGAGTGGATATTAGTGCATATATCCATAGATTTTGTCTCATTTATTCATTCAAAATAAGGTTATGTGTATGAATAATGAGTATGAATGAGTGGTAAAATTACCACTCATCATGGTGCAACCCACCTAGGGTTTCAACAATTGGTATCAAAGCCAAAACACTCTAAAAGATTCATCCCATAGTGATTTAGTTTGCATGGCTGCTCCACCTAACTTGGAAGAAGGGCAATCTACCACTCTACCACCTAGATTTAATGGAGTGTATTATGGAGTAGTGGAAAACTAGGATGTTTGACTTCATTATGGCTGAGTATAATGAGTTGATGGACATAATTCTTGATGGTCCTCAAGTTTCTGTTAAAGAAGTCAAAGAAGGATAAACAACTAGAATGGTTGGTAAAAGCAAGAGAGAGAATCTAATGAAGACAGAAAGAAAATTGAGAAAAATTACATGGACAAGAAATTGATAGTTTGTGGTATAGGGCCTAATGTATACAACAGGATTTCTGCATATGAAAATGCTAAAGAAATCTAGGATTGCTTGAAAACAGCTCATGAGGGAACTACAGATGTGAAGGATTCCAAAGTTGACATGCTGACTACCCAGTATGAAACCTTCACCATGAAAGAAGGAGAGACAATATAGGAAATGCATATAAGATTCACTTCCATCATAAATGATTTAAACTCCTTAGGAGAAATGATTCCATTGTATAAGCAAATGAGGAAGATTTTTGGGGTTCTGCCAAAATTCTGAGAAACCAAAGTAGTTGTTATTACTGAGGCAAGGAACTTGAAAACCTTCACTATGGATGAGCTTATTGGAAATTTAAAGACACATGGACTCAAGAAATAATAAGAACAAGAGAATAAGGAAGAAAAAAAGGAAAAAATCTCTAGTACTGAGAACATTAGAATCAGACTCTAATGAAGAAGACACTGATGTTGTCTATTCTGTAAAAAAATAGTTAGAGCTATGAAAAAAGTGTCCAATTTCAAAGAAGTGGAAGTAGCAGCAAAAAGAGAGGCACTATGAAGGTTTGTCACAAATGTGGAAGTCCTGAGCATTTTATTAAGGATTGTCCAATGACCAAAATGGACTAATAGGAATATCTCAAGACTGAAGGTAATAAAGGAAGTAACATGGACTAGGTCCCTATAAAATTAAGCAGAAGGGATGCAATAAATTTTATCGTTAAGCATGCCTTAACTGTCTGTGGGGGAGAGGTTCATCCAGTGAATCTAAAAATAATGGGAAACATGAATATATCTCTATGCTAGTTGGTAGTGGAGGATGAGAAAATGACCTTTGATTCCTTGTCTACTTTTATGGCGAACACTGAAGATGAAGAAAAAAATGAGGTAACACTTTCTGACCTTAAAGAAAACTTGGAAAACTATTCTGCTAGAAAAATAAAAATTCTTGGAAAGCTGTTGATTAATTCTATGATTAAGATGACCGAGAAAAAAATTGCTCTAGAAGAAAAAGTAGAAAGTCAAGAGCTTGAGTTAATTGCTTTAAATCTCCAAATATCTGAAATTGAGGAGTAGGTTACTAAGTTAAAATCTGAAAATATGAATTTAGTAAGTCAACTAGAGAAAAGACATAATGCTTATGATAAAGAAAAAAAAAATTCTCTAGAAGAAAAAATAAAAGATCAGGAGCTTGAGTTGATAACTTTCACTCTCTAGATATCTGAAACTACGAAATAAGTTGCAAATTTGAAATCTAAAAATCTGAGCTTGGTGAGTCAACTTGAGAGATTAGATAATTCAAATAGTAAAGGAAAGAAAGAAACCTCAAAGTTTCAGATTAAACATGAAGAGAAACTGAAAGATTCTCAAATGCATCTCATGACTGCACTCTAGAATAATGAGAAGTTAGAGAGAAACTTGGTCCGTCTGAGGGAAGAACTTAAAAAATTCCTACCAAGGACTACACCCTTTCAGATCCTTCTAACTTGAATAATCAAGGAGTTAATAATGGTAAAGGTTTTGGGTATCAATACAAAACTCGACCACTTGGGTCTTATGGAAAGGATGCTCAAGAAACTAAGAACAAGGTCCACAAGACTCTATGTACTCACCGTGGAAGAGATGGAGACATCAAGGAAGACTATCAAAGTTGGCTTAGAGCAAGAATGATCAATGTTAGATATATCCAGAAAGGGAGTACCTATTCTAAAGGTATAAGACCTCTGAAAAATGCTAAGAAGATCACATTACTTAGATGGTCAAAGAAGGATTTAATCTGAGAACTCAAACTTAAATGGGTTCCTAAATCTAACAAATGATAGAGAGAAAGAATTTGCATTCAGAACTATCCTTTTAATATGTAATTTTTCAAAGCTATGACTGGAAAATCTAACTATATTCTCTCTCTCAAGACACTCCAAGGTGGAGGTGTCTTATGTGAAAAAAGGGTAAAAGGGATCAAGAAAAGCTGTATGTATGAGCTACTCCTAAAACAACGAAGATAATGATGAAGATGAGGGTCAAGAATAGAGTTGATATAAGAGGGAAGTATTAGTGATGGTGCTCCAAGATCTCAGTCACAAACATCAGCTCAAGTAGAAAAACCTCAAGAAATGTCTAGTCAAGATTTCACAAGGACCTGGTCCTAGAGGAATTTATCTCAGAGGGTCAAACTGGAATCTCATATCTTTTCATTCCCTTGGATATTCTAACTTCATATTAGAAGACAAGAGTGAAAACAAGAGGCTAAGTCAGAAATTTCTTGGATTTCTCAGTATTCATATCTCAAAAGTAAGCTGAAAAGGAGAAAAATATATTGAAAGGTGCTAGATGGTTCAAAGTAATGTAGAAGGAACCTTGGATATTTGAAGGATGCTAAGTCTGAGACCTGGTCCTTAGACCTTTTTTAGAATAACTTTTGGGTATGAAGTGGTGTATTAAAACTAACAAGCTGAGGATAAGAGGTTAAAGTAGGAAGTGATTTAATTTATTTGACCTAACAAGTGAATCAGTGTCTCTCCTCAAAATTTGGCTATGTTCAGGAGGCAGGTATCCTTGGTAAAATAGGTGCATGATTGGTCTAACTCAATATCGTACCCTTTCAGGTTTACACCCATGAGAACAACTTTGGAGAAGGAAAATGTGACATCTACGGAGTCAAAGGTTCACTCAAATAAAGAGAGAGACCTAGCCCCATCTCTCAAGTTAGTATCATGAATATGCATTTTTTCTGTTCTAACTGATAAAGCCGCGTCCTTTCTCTCTATCTTTTCCTGTGTTAGAAAAATATTATCATATCCTAAAAGAAAGGATGAGTCATCCACAAATTGAAATTGTTCACATCCAACTCTTTCAAAAACCCTTCTTTATGCTTACTCTTTCCTTTTTATCTAAGCTTATCCATTCCTTCTCTTGTCAAAATGAAAAATCTAGTCACAAATAGTTCTCCTGTGGAAAGGATCTACAAATGGCTAAAAATTCCTCATTTTCATGTCTTTTAAAGAAAACTGAGCATATCATTAACAAAAGTCCTTTCTCAAATCCTCTTGAAAAACACTTATCATCTCTCACTCTTCCAAAGACAAAGTCATTCTTCACTTAAATTGTTAATGAAGAATCATCCCTGAGCCATTAAAACTTTTCTGATAAGACATTGTTCGATGATGCCTGGGTTGCTGAAAACCTCATCTGCTATCAAATAGCCTAGGAAAGGGTATATTTTCTCTCCAAAACCAAAATATTAGTAAAATAATAAAATATTTTGTAGAAAAGTCTAAAAGATTTACTGAAAAGAGGGAGACTTCCGAGGGACCTGATCCCAGGAAAAGAAAAGTAGCTGAAAGAGAATCTGTGATCACTTATACTAGAAGGAAAAATGGGGAGATAAGTGAGGTTGTGTCTAAAGAAGTGAGAAATAGGTTCTTGAAGAATCAAAAGGTATTAATTGGAAGGGTTTTTGACACAAGTGTGTTAACAAAACCAGGATCTTGGAATTAGTTGAGTTGGTAAAACATCAAGGCTTGATGCATCTTATGGAAGGACCTATTCCTGTAGTATTTGATGAGGTGCTTAGGGAATTTTATTCCATATTGGAGTTTTCTAATAATAAAATAAAGATGACAACAGTAGTTCAAGGAATGAAGCTGAATATTGATGTTGCTTTACTTGGGAGAATTCTGGATGTTTCTATTGTGGTGTGAGGACTATCTCAAGGCAACAACCATCAATAGAGTTTTTGTCAACAATATTAAAGGTTAAAGGAAAATAACTGGTTGCAGTAATAGAAAATCACTCAAGAGTGAGGTGCAATTGTTTTATCCCATTCGGGTTTTATTTGGCGAGGAAAATGGTTTTAATCTCAAAACTATTTCAAGAAAAAGTTGAGAAAATTTTGAAATAATTTAAAGAAAATTTACAGAGTCGCCACTTGATTTTTAGAGAAAAAATCAAGAAAAGATTTAAAAGAGTATCAAAGGTTCAAAAACAGAAATAAACCTTTAAAACTAGAGATTCTGGGTAAGAGTTCAATTAACGCCCTAAGAAGGTTTTTAAGACACTTAGGAGTGTTCGTTTAAAACGGTTTACCAAAAATAAACTAACTTGACTAATTAAAGTGGATAGTTTTTGCAAACACTTAATTTTATAGAAAATATTAAACTTGATATTTACTTAAACATTTAAAAATGACATTTATTTATTCAAATGAGAAAACACTTTATTTAAATTAAACTAAGTTGCCATTTCTTTGGGATTTTAATAAGAAAGTAATTTTTGTCTTTGTTATGGAAAAAGAAGAAGTTTGTATAATTTTTATTATTATTATAACCATAGGAAGTCCGAATAACACTTTTCGGGAAAAACATTAAGAGTGCATCATATTAAAAGTATCTTATTAATTATAGAAAGTTAGAATTTACAAGAAAAATTAGTTTCATGAGTTTGAAGAAAATTAATTTAATCTGAATAAACTATTAATCACATGAGCAAAATAAATGTCATTTAAAAATATTTAATCTTTAAACAACTTGTTGTAAGAAGAAAATTAAAGGAAACAATTTAATCCATTTTTATACGAAATAATATTAGGTGAAAAAAACATGAACTAATGAAAGGGGACTAAGATAAAATAAAATGACAACATCTTAAGGAATTTACCTAGATTAATTAATTTACAAATGTTAGTTAGCACAAACAAACAATACAAGCTATAAAAAACAATACAAGAATTAAATTGGGCCTTTAATTGGCCCAACATTGCATGACGATGTTGTCATCTATTAAATCATGAGCAACTGGCTAATATACATAAATTTGAGAGAAATAAGCGAAAGAGATGTCTATGCTGAATATGTTCAAAACAAAACTGTTTAAAACATTTACACCTTGGTTATACAAAATAAAAATGAAAGTAAATACATTAACTTTGAATGACCGTCTATAAAGTCTCTATTATACTGACTATAGGTAGTTAGGACATAAACCACAACTATCCCTAATCAATACATAACAATAACAAAAATAAAATACAGGAACTACAACTGACTTTAGTCCTCAAAATAAGAGGACTTATCACCTGTTGGCTGAAAGCTGGGAATTGTCTGACCCTACTGTAGACTACATCTAATAACTACATTATGAAGGAATGTAGCCACAAACCCATATATGTGGTAAGTACTTTGGAATGTACTAAGTATATGGGGTGAATGCATATATAAAACAGAAATGGAATATTCTTTCAAATCATGCATGCTAAGTGTAAAGGACTCACCTTGGACATGAATAAAATGAAAAGCTAAAAGATCATAAAACATAAATATTAAACCATGATGAAAAAGCTTAGTGAGTCATTACACTTTGTTTCTAAATTATTTACTTTTATTCTTTCTTGTGGGAGATTTTTATAACTGACATAAACAATGTGAGCTATCATGGAGTCCAATGTCTTACCCAAATTGGGGAGAGTTGTTCTACCTTTGCCATAAGAATAGAATGTTAACTTAAGTGATCACTAAACTTAACCCATATTGGGACTTAAACCTAGGTGGCACATAGTTTTTGAAAATTAGGATGCATTTATCCACATTCCCTTCTCGGTGCTAAATATGACTCCCAAATATATATATATATATGTGTGCTCATATTTAGGAAATCCACTTTAAAATAGCATATGGGTTAGTAATTAGAAACCAACTATGCATTTCTTGCTTAAATCATACCCAATAGGTGAAGTTGTGGATTTCAAATCATAAATAAGATCATAAGATCAAAATTAAACTCTAACCAAGTTGTAAAACTTGTAAATTGAACTTATAAGCTTAAACTTGTTGGAACTCAACCATTTGTACTTAAGTCTTGAAATTCATGCATTCTATCATAGAAACTTATAGAAAAATATTATGCTCAATACCCTAATTGGAATCTTTCATTAATTCATCTAAATCCAAGTCAAAATAATGAAATTCATGTCATAATAGCAATCATGCAAGTCAAAAAATGAATAAAGAAAAACTCTTATGCACTTTAAACTTTAAATTCACATTGTAATGTCATAACTTCAAGAAAATAAGAATTGAGTATGAATCCTAATTGAAATAATATAAATTTAACTTTAAAATCAAGTTTGGGGCACAAGGATGAAAGATTATCCTTGTTCAAACCCCACATATCTTAATTAGATAATTTCGTGAAGAAAGATTGAAATTTGGAACTTGAATTCTTGAATCCTTGGGGAAGAAAGCTTGAATTTGTTGTTTTTGGGAAGAGGAGAAGCATTTACGTGAGTTAATCTCATGAAAAGTTGGCAAATAATTCCCTTTTGGGGCTTTAATTCGTCACTTGGGTGCTTGGGGGCAAGGGGAAATGACCAAAACACCATTTGGGATTATACTTATGGATTTAGTAAACATATCCTCTGTGTCATGGAGGTTAACATGGAGCCTAAGGTCCGCATCGTGTAGCTATCACGGACCCTTACTGTTTCTCATGAAAACGCTCACAACTTTTTGCTTGAGAATTGGATTAAGGTGAAATTGGTATAGTTAGAAAGATAATTCAATTATCTGTAATATGGTGGGTCTTGAGCTGTAAAATAACATATATTTCAAAAGGTATATACATTCTTAGCTCAACTTCGCTCTAAGTGTTTCCTATGAACATCTTTCACCTCATAAGCACTCTTAACACTAGGAAAATTATCATGACACTTATATTAACATAGAAATACTTTGGATTAGAGCTTATACACCTAGGACCAACGGTTAGAATTCTAGCCTGAAAATACAGGGTGTTACATTATCCCCCCTTAGAATCATTCATCCTCATCTGATGGATAGAAAGATATTGAAACTTCAGAAGTATGAAATAATGTAGACATAACACATCTGGTAATGAAGGATATAGCTGAGCTGAAATATTAAAACTTTCATCTTAAAACTGATTTCTGAGTTGATTTGACTCTATCGACAATAAGGAACTGATTCATGCTGAGAGTTTAGAACTCACTTGAAATGCTCATGATATGATCTTACATTTAAAACTGCAAAGTGATAACTAATGCAATAGAATTCCAAAAGTTACTAGGGATGAAATAAAGGATGTAACTTCTCATTAGGAATTATCCCTCAGTTAAACACGTATAGGAATCAAAAGAAAAGGGCTTCATGGCATCACCAAGTACATTATGTAAGCACGAATCATAAGACAATGAAACTGAGGTCGTACAAGGGATATTACACTATCTGAGCTGGAATACTTGGAAACCATAGATCATTCAATAAACACATAAACTAAATCATGACCAAATATCTGAATAATAGACATGATGCATGCATTGAACTGAATTCTCAATTTGTATAGACATGAATGAATTACCTTATGGACTAGCCATATTCATTAAACTTTGGATAGTAAGACTAGATAAAAATATGGAAAATTGTAA
This sequence comes from Capsicum annuum, assembly GCF_002878395.1. Lineage (NCBI taxonomy): Eukaryota > Viridiplantae > Streptophyta > Magnoliopsida > Solanales > Solanaceae > Capsicum > Capsicum annuum. The sequence goes on from NC_061117.1 coordinate 52,068,923, forward strand.
GAGCTTACCTGTTCGAGTGTTAAACAGATAAAAAGATGGAAAACTCTGAGAGCTTACCTGTTCGAGTGCTAAACTGAATTGTTGGATATACAGACTGAGTCATACTAGAGTTTATACTCAACTGGAGTATTTCTTTAGCATTTTTGCTAAGAAGTTCTAGTAACATTAGGGAGAATAGAATTCTTGGGCATGATCTGATTAAAAAATCTCAACATATCTATAACTCTATAACATGGAATATAGGCCTATGAAACATAAGCTAGGATAGAACTACTAAGCCTTAAGCAATCCAACTGCTAACTTTCAAGCATAGCCACAGTTCTAAAATTCCCCCTCAGATATACTCTTCCCTTTAAATACCATGCTCAATTGATTCAACTTATAGTTCTCACATGTGCACATATAACCATTCCGGACTTCCCTAACCATGTTCAAGCCTAACTAGAAATTACCTGCTCTCACCATGTTCAATTAGGAAATCCCCCTTAAAAGAGTATATGGGTCTGTAATTAGAAACCAACTATGCATTTGTTGCTTATATCATACCTAATGGGTGAAGTTGATGATTTCAAATCTTAACTGAGATCATAAGATTAAAATTAAACTCTAACCAAGTTGTAAAATTTGTAAATTGAACTTATAAGCTTAAACTTCTTGGAACTAAACCACTTGTACTTAAGTCTTGAAATTCATGCATTTTTTCATAGAAACTTATAGAAAAATATTATGATCAACACTCAAATTGGAAATTTTCATCAATTCATCAATATTAAAGTCAAAATAATGGAAATTGTGTCTTAATAGAAATTATGCGAGTCAAAACGTGAATAAAGGCAAACTCTTATGCACTTTAAACTTTAAATTAACATGATAATGTCATTACTTCAAGAATACGAGAATTAGGTATGAACCCTAATTGAAATCATCATATAAATTCAATTTTAATTTAAGTTTCCAAGCATAAGGATGAAAGATTATCTTTGCTCAAACTCCGCATACCTTAATTAAATGACTTCTTGATGAAATCTTGAAATTTGGAATTGAATTCTCGAATCTTTGGGAAGAAATATTGAATTTCTTATTCTTGGGAAGATGGAAAACATTAGGGTTAATCTCATGAAAAATAAGCAAATAATGCCCTTTTGGGGCTTTAATCTGTCACTTGGGTACTTGTGGGCCAAGGTGAATGACCAAAACGTCCTTTGGGCTTGTACTTACGGATGCAAGAAACATATCCTCCACATAGCGGAGGCTAAGGCCCGCATCGCGAAGCTATCATGGGCCCTTACTATTTCTCACATAAATGCTCATAACTTTTCGCTAGAGTATCAGATTTAGGCAAAATTGGTATCGCTGGAGAGATAATTCAATTATCTATAATTTGGTGAGTCTTATGATGCAAAATTCCACATATTTCAAAAGTTATACATGTTCAAATCTAGCCCTTGTAGAATTGAATACCAAAATTTAATCGAATCAAAGGCTCTTAGCTCAACTTTGCTCCAAGTGTTTCTTATGAACATCTTTCACCTCATAAGCACTCTTAACACTAGGATAATTATCATGACACTTATATTCACATGGTAATCATTTAGATTAGAGCTTATACATATAGGAATGACGATTAGAATTCTAACCCAAAAATGTAGAGTGTTATAGGTAATCTCGAGATAGGAAACGAACATCATCGTTCTGATCCACAGGACTCTATAAACACCTTCTCTAGTACCAATGATACCGGTGATACCTAGGGTCTGATATCAATTTGTCGTGACCCAATTTATGAGTCATAATGGCACCTACTCTTTCCTGATAGTAAGTAAGACAAACCAAATCCCAGAGCCAAATGCAATGGGTTAAACTTGATGAAAAATGCACTATCATAGGCGAAAATGAATAACACACTTATAAATAAGCAAAAAATTCTAACAGATAAAATAGTAAATACAAGATACCACCCCACGACCTGATAGAGCTAGTACAAGAGCATCTAAATCTAATAGTATTACAACATAAAGACTTAGAATAGTCAACAACAACTATCTCGATAACAAAAGACTAAGTATCTCAAGATAAAGGGAAATAGGTGATTCCGACTCTAAGAGCTCACCCTATCTATAGAAAAATCAATACAGCATGATCAACGATCAATGGTGACAGCTAGTACTCAGATCTACACCAAAAAATATAAAAGTATAGTATGAGTATCAAAACAATGGATACTCAGTAGGCATCATCAAGCAGTGAACTAAACCATGATATAAGTATGATAAAATGCAAGATAATATAACTAAGTCAAGGCATAAAAACAAACTTGAATCATCTACAATACTGTTGTATAAAATAAGTAATCTAAACGGAATAGAAATATAACATAAGGCGTTAATAGATGACAACATCGTCATGCAATATAGATGACAACAAACAAAGCTGCCCATTTTTGGGCTTGGAATTGTGGACTTCAGTCCATTTTCTGAAGTGTATATTGTGTGTATATCAGCCCCTTTTCTTCCAGCGTTTTTGTATATCTGGTCTATATCTGCTGTATACCAGCACTGTATCAGTCCGTTTGGGACTTGGCGTGGAGTTGGATTCGATGAAAATGCAAGAGGGGAGTCCATTGAACTCGGCGAAGGAGCGTGCAAAGAAAAAGAAAAGGATTAGTGAAGTGCACAAACTAAATATACATGTATAACAACACACAACGACCAATCATTTTAAAGGAAGAAAATAATGCAAGCAAAATTCCAAACTTAACATAACACAACCCATAGAAAAGAATATCCCTTGGTATACATGGACTTCATGCTTTTAATCTAACAACACAGTGAACAATCTAACAACACAGCGGACAAGGGAATGTAAACTATAGCCAACCAAGACCCAAATTCAAACATGATTTAATCCATTTTTAATAGACAAGGAGACATGCAACATAATGAGCAACTAAGAACAACAAAATGCACATCTGTCGGATTTTAAGTAAATATATGCATGATTCTAGGGGATCAACATATGTATGTATGGTGCTGTTCATGAACTTTGGGAGAGGAATAAGTTTAAATAGTATTAAATTGAAGAACATGCTATTGACTAGGTACATATTTGGAGAAAAACCAAAAAAAAAAAAAAACCAAGTGATTTAATGATTTCACGTAAGCAAGTGGAGTAAAGCAAAATAGTATCACACTTTTGTCTTCAAGAGAAAATGATTGATTGAGAATGTTCCTCCTCCCGAATTTTTCCCTCAAAGACATCAGATATGCAACATCTTATTCATAAATATATAAAAAAAAATACATGACAACAAGAGTACTTGCTATTGTTCGAGATGGGAGCGCTGACAAACTTCAAATTGCTTATTAAAAGCAGTGACACATTTACAGAGTACAACCTATTCGAGAGTTTATGTTTCACAAAGAAAAAGCAAAAAGGGTAAAAGATAAATGATTTTGGTGTATCTTAGGGTAGGTCTTACTGATCCTATTTCAACAAAAATAAGAAAATGGACCTAGAGCTACAACAGCAAGTCCACCATCAAACTAAAAATATACTTGAATTTAAAAGAAATACCACAATAACGAGATCTAACACCAAAAATCGGATCCCTATTGACTAAGATGATATCTAGAAGCCCTTAAGGTGTCAAAGCTACAAACTTCAATCCAAATTTCCTTTAGTCGAATTTCTAACAGATTCTTTAAACAATACTTCACGAGAGATTCATTAAGTAATTTATCCTAAAGAAATAATCCAAAACAACCACACAAGCAGGAAGACTAGACAAATCCAAAAAAAAAATTAAAAAATAAATAATTTATTACACCTGAAGTCTTGGCATGATTTTACTTAACTAATGTTTCTGAAGTTCATTATTTAAGAATTGAGAAGCGATAAGCACAATAAAGGGGCGAAACAGTGGCAAATGACCACATACACTTAGTGTAACTCAAATGATCGATGGTGATTTTTTACATTTTCCGGGGCAGGAACTAGGACAACAAGCCTTAATCTAACGGATTCTCACCACCGGAGTTCCGACTATCCTTGTCGGAGTTCGACAACTTCACCGGAATCTAATTTTTGAAGCGTATTCGTCGAGAATTTTGGTTAGTGAGATTAGAAGCACGCGCCTCCAAAACCTCCAATTTTTCCCCAAATATACTCTTCCTCAACCCTTATCCCTCAAACACTATTTATACAGGAAAAGAAGGGGGAAAAGTCTAGGGTTTCGGATTTGAAAATGGGACTTTGAATTGATTTCCTTGGGGAATTTGATATCCACAGGCAAGACAAAGAAAAGAGCCGTTGGTCATTGATTATTTGCTCAAATTGGTGAATCAAAGACTGAGAATGATGAAAGACCTCTGATTTTATGCCAAAGATGGACTGAAAATCAAATTCATACCCGTTGTTGACTGGTTGAGAATGAACGTTGTTGAAGCTGTACGCTGTTTTGAGATGGTGTTGTCGATGTACGTTGCTGTTGCTGTTGCTGTTGCGATTGGAGTTGCTGTTAACGGGTAGAGGGAAAGAGAAATATATCAGCGTTGGGCCGGGTCAGTTTTGGGGTCATGGTGGACCGATTGTTGGAATGGGCTGTGGTTGTTTGTTGAAGGGTAAGGGATTGAGGGAATTGGGCCGACTGGGTGTGGGCCTGGGATAAACTGGTATTTGTTGGGTGAATCTAAGAAATAGATTCAAATTAGGGTGACTTTCAAATTTTAACCCCAAATAAAAAAGTTTTCTTAAAATAACCTTTACCTATTAACTAATATCTTTTTGGATAAAATTTTCCCTGATTAATGAAGTACATTACATAAATGATCCTCATATTGAATAACAACTCCATATTTATATCTTTAAACTTTTATTTTTCTCTCTTTTTAATTTTACTTTGATTTTTATTTTTTCTTTTTAATTTTCTTAATCCTTATTTTTTTTCCTTTTTTCCTCTCAATTTCTTTTTTTTTCTTTTTTCTTTTTTCTTTTTTTTTTCTTTTTTCTTTTTTCTTTTTTCTTTTTTCTTTTTTCTTTTTTCTTTTTTATTTTTTCTTTCCTTTTGTTTTTGTTCTTTTTATTTTTTTCTCAACCCGTAGTTTTTTTCTTTACACCTTTTAACGTCTACTTCTATAAAAAGATTTTTTTTTATTTTTCTCTGATTTTTTTTTCTTTTTAAATTTTTCTCGACCTTTATTTTTATTTTATCTTTCTTTTTTTATCGACCTTCTTCTACATTTTCTTTGATTTTTATTTTTTAATATTTTTCTTCATTTTCTTCTTTTTTGCAATTTTTATTATTTTTGTTTTTTTCTTCAATTTCTTCCATTCAAGTTACATCTCTTGAGCAAGAGTTGACACTATCACATTATAAAGGCAAGACTTACGACTTTCAAACAATCAACTACGTTTCATGGGCAAGAGTTGACACTACTACATTGTAGAGGCAAGACTTATTACTTTCAAACAACAAGTTATGTTTCATGGGCAAGAGTTGATATTACCATATTGTATTTAGATTTATGAGATATTTTATAACTCTTACCTTAGAGGAAAGACTTAGCACAGAGACTTTCAAACAATAAATTATACTGCATGGGCAAAAGTTGACTCTACCACATTATGTTTTCATTTATGAGTTGTTCTACAACTATTGCCTTAGAAGCAAGACTTAGCTCAAGGACTTTCAAACTATAAATTATGCCCCACGAGCAAGAGTTGACTCTACCACATTATGTTTTTATTTATGAGATATTCTACAACTATTGTCTTAGAGGCAAGACTTGGCTCAAGGACTTTCAAACAAAATATTATGCCTCACCGGCAAGAGTTGATTCTACCATGTTATGTTTTCATTTATAAGATGTTCTACAACTATTGCCTTAGAGGCAAGACTTAGCTCAAGGACTTTCAAACTACAAATTACGCCCTACGGGCAAGAGTTGACTCTATCACGTTGTGTTTTCATTTATGAGATGTTCTTAAAGACAAGACTTAGCTTAAGGACTTTCAAACAATAAATTATGCCCCACGGGCAAGAGTTGATTCTACCACGTTATATTTTTATTTATGAAATGTTCTACAATTATTGCCTTAGAGACAAGACTTAACTCAAGGACTTTCAAACAACAAATTATGCCCCACGGGCAAGAGTTGACTCTACCATATTATATTTTTATTTATGAGATGTTCTACAACTATTGCCTTAGATGCAAGACTTAACTCAAGTACTTTCAAACTACAAATTATGTCCTACAGGCAAGTGTTGACTCTACAATATTATGTTTTCATTTATGAGATATTCTACAATTATTGCCTTAGAGGCAAGACTTGACTCAAGGACTTTCAAACTATAAATTATTCCTCACGGGCAAGAGTTAACTCTACCATGTTATGTTTTCATTTATGAGAAGTTTTACAACTATTGCCTTAGAGGCAAGACTTGGCTCAAGGACTTTCAAACTACAAATTATGACCCACGGGCAAGAGTTGACTCTACCATCTTATGTTTTCATTTATGAAATGTTCTACAACTATTGCCTTAGAGGCAAGACTTAATTAGCTCAAGGACTTTCAAACTACAAATTATGTCCCACGGGCAAGAGTTAACTCTACCACGTTATGTTTTCATTTATGAGATGTTCTACAACTATTGCCTTAGAGGCAAGACTTAGCTCAAGGACTTTCAAACTACAAATTATGCCCTACGGTCAAGAGTTAACTGTACCACATTATATTTTCATTTATGAGATGTTCTACAACTATTGCCTTAGAGGC
>NC_061117.1:52075799-52088274 GCF_002878395.1 Capsicum annuum
CCCACGGGCAAGAGTTGACTCTACCATCTTATGTTTTCATTTATGAAATGTTCTACAACTATTGCCTTAGAGGCAAGACTTAATTAGCTCAAGGACTTTCAAACTACAAATTATGTCCCACGGGCAAGAGTTAACTCTACCACGTTATGTTTTCATTTATGAGATGTTCTACAACTATTGCCTTAGAGGCAAGACTTAGCTCAAGGACTTTCAAACTACAAATTATGCCCTACGGTCAAGAGTTAACTGTACCACATTATATTTTCATTTATGAGATGTTCTACAACTATTGCCTTAGAGGCAAAACTTGGCTCAAGGACTTTCAAACTACAAATTATACCCCATGGGCAAGAGTTGACTCAACCACATTATGTTTTCATTTATAAGATGTTCTACAACTATTGCCTTAGAGGCAAGATTTGACTTAAGGATTTTCAAACTGCAAATTATGCTCCACGGGCAAGAGTTAACTCTACCATATTATATTTTCATTTATGAGATATTCTACAACTATTGCCTTAAATGCAAGACTTGGCTCAAGAACTTTCAAACTATAAATTATGCCGCACGGGCAAGAGTTGACTTTACCACGTCATATTTTTATTTATGAGATGTTCTACAACTATTTCCTTAGAGGCAAGACTTAATTAACTCAAGGACTTTCAAACTACAAATTGTGTCCTATGGGCAAGCGTTGACTCTACCACGTTATGTTTTTATTTATGAGATATTCTACAACTATTACCTTAGAGGCAAGACTTAGCTCAAGGACTTTCAAACTATGACTTATGCCCCATGGGTAAGAGTTGACACTGCCACATTATGTCTTCATTTATGAGATGTTCTACAACTTTTGCCTTAGAGGCAAGACTTAGCTCAAAGACTTTCAAACTACAAATTATGCCCCAGGGGTAAGAATTGAAACTATCACGTTATGTCTTCATTTATGGAATGTTTTGTAACTCTTGCCTTAAAGGCAAGACTTAGCTCAAGGACTTTGAAATAATAAATTATGCCCCATGCACAAGAGTTGGCACTACCCCGTAATGTCATCATTTATGGGATGTTCTACAACTCTTGCCTTATAGGCAAGACTTTGCTCAAGAACTTTCAAATAATAAATTATACCCCATGAACAAGAGTTGACACTACCACATTATGTCTTTATTTTTGAGATATTCTACAACTCTCGCCTTACAGACACGACTTATCTGAAGAATTTTCAAAGAACTTCGTAACAACAATTCATGCCCTTAAATTTGCTTTGATGTCAAATAAAGAAGATCCCTTTGCGGATTATCTAATTTTTTATTTATTAGTTAAATATAATAGAAGTTGAGAAAAAAAAATGATCAAATAAAATAGAGAAATAAAAAAAGATTGAGATAAAAAAAGGAAAGAAAAAACATAAAGATCAAGAAAAAAGCGAAGAATTAAAAAAATTAAGAAAAATAAAAATAAAGTTTGAAAAAATAAGGGAAAAAAAGAGAAAAACTATCAAACAAAATAGAGAAATAACAAAAAAAAAGAGTGAGAGAAAAAAAGGAAAGATAAAAATAAAGATTAAGAAAATAGTGAAGAATTAAAAAAATTGAAAAAATAAAAAATGAGAGGAAAAAATAAAAATAAAATTTGAGAAAAATGAGGGAAAAAAAAGAACTGATAAAAATAAAAAAGAAAATAAAAATAAAGATTAAAGACAAATGAATTAAAAAAAAAAGGAAAAAGAAAGAAATAGATAATGTTTGAGAAAAAAGAAAAAAGAGAAAAAAATAAAGGTTGAGACAAATGAATTAAAACATGAAATAAAATTAAAGGAAAAAAATGAAAAGTGAAAATAATAAAATTAAAGAAATAAAGTGAAAATAATAAAAAAATATAATAATAAATTAAAGAAAAAATAAAAAATAAAATTTGAGAGACAAATAAGTATGAAAAGTTTTAAAACTATATTTGAGGTGTAAAGGAGTAAAATGGTACTTGTACTATACTTAAAAAGTAAGGAAGGTTATTTTTTAAAGACATTTCTTATTGGGGTCAAACATCTAAAGCCACCCATATTTGGGTCTATGACATGCAATTTCCTCGTATTTGTTGAAATTAAAATTAAAAGGGAGGTTGGTTTGAGCTGGTGGAAAGGGTTGGCCCAATTTAAAAGGAATGAGAGGTTATTTTATGTTAATGAAATAATCTTAATTGAAAGAATTCAGATAAAGTCGAGATGAAACTATCTTTTAACGAATTTCTCAAATAATTTTAAAATAAATATTTAATGAAACATAATCTTTTTTCAATAATAATAATAATAATAAATAAAAATCAAGGAACTAATTATGTCATCAATTTCTTATTTTCAATCGATAGAAGTAGAATATTTGTAATTTAATCAAGCTCTTGACTCTGAATAAATTTTAAAGTATTTTCTTTAACTGATAATTATATAATCATATATAATTAAACACTAAATATATCAATTTTGCCTGAATTCAAAAGGTAGGGTTGAAATTTATTTTAAAATAACTAAAAATAAATATTTTAAAACTATTTAAAATATGAGAAATTCAAAAAATTAATTTGAGATGTGGAGGGCAAAAATTAGGTGTCAACAACTGTCCTCCATTTGGTTAGTGTAGATGCAAGTAACCCTAGGCAAAGGGAGTTTGGCGTCCCTAATTTTGTTCGACCACAAATTTGTCTCTCGAAAAAGATTGATTTTCGCACGATTGTTTTTGCGGAGTTATGGTTGGACCCCAGAATCGGGTTTCCTACATATCTTAGGTTACATGAGAATTCAGGCCACTTATAGTTTATAACGCTTGATTTTAAAACACGATTTTCAAAGAATTCATAAGCTATTTCGAGTTTTAAATTTTGGTAAAACCGAAAAGCTGTGGAAAAAGAGGATTGGGGGAAAGGTTGGAACGCATTCGAGTTTTCTATATAGAGTTTAGCCTACATATCCCAATGATTAAGGAAATTAGACTGCTTGTAGTTCGACTCGATCGATAGAAAAGATAGTCTTTTATTTTTTTGATCTTTGGCTCGGGATGAGTGACAAATATATCGAGTTATGAAAAAGAGGCTTGCATTTATCTCAATCACAAATGTGGGGCCCCTTACACCCGCAACCAAGAGCTAAATGGACATAATATCCAATGCTCTTGGATTGTTGTCACCTAATTTTCAAAGAAGGGGAAGATTACCTCTGGTGTGAGTTTAGAATTTTCCCCAGAGGTGAAACCGAGACAAAAATATCTTGAAATACCCACATGCCTTCTAATAGGGGTGTGGTTTGATGGTGGTGAAAGTCGTCCTTTAGCTCACGTCCAAAGAGTTTGAATCCCTCTTCAGACTATGTCCCAGTTCACTGCTAAGAAAAAGTTTCACGTTGTGTTGCGTCCTTTTTAGAGTCGTCCACACCTATGGTTTTGATTTGAGAATTTCATCCTTTAGGATGCTCTTGACAACTACACAAACAAATGGTTAGTTGTAAATGTAGCATTACATAAACGTAAACTGGCGGAAACCTGTTTGACCATGCTATGCAGAGATAGTCAGACTTGTTCTGAAAATATTATGCCACTTTGAACGGGTTGACAACCTAACATGCATAGATAAAAAGTGAATGACTTATCTAACATGTCACCTCGAATGGAGTGATGATCCAATGTGTCTCATTGAAGAGCGAACGACCCATTTAAAATACAATATACCACTTTGAAAGGATTGTCGGTCCAACGTGTCTCATTGAAGGATGAACGACCCATCTTTAATATAACATGCCACTTTGAATGGATTGATGGTCCAACATGTCTCATTGAAGGGCGGACGACCCATCTTAAATATAATGTATCACTTGAATGGGGTGACGACCCAACGTATCTAATTGAAAGGCGGACGACCAATGTTGAATGTAACATGTCACTTGAATGAGGTGACGACCCAAAGTATCTCATTGAAAGACGGACGACCAATGTTAAATGTAACATGTCACTTTAACGGGGTGACGACCCAACATGTCTCATTGAAGGGAGGATGACCCATTTAAAATGCAACATGCCACTTTGAATAGAGTGACGGTCCAATGTGTCTCATTGAAGGGCAGGCGACCCATCATGAATATAACATGTCACTTGAATGGGGTAACGACACAACACATCTCATTGAAAGGCGGACAACCTATTTTGAGACTATAACATGTCACTTGAACGTGGTGACGACCCAATGTGTCCCATTAAAAGATGGACGATCTATCTTGAATATAACATGTCACTTGAATGGGGTAAAGACCCAATGTGTCTCATTGAAATATGGACGACCTATGTTGAAAATAACATGTCACTTGAATGGGGTGACGACCTAATGTATCTCATTGATAGGAGGACGACCAATGTTGGATGTAACATGTCACTTGAACGGGGTGACGACCCAATGTGTCTCAATGAAAGACGGACGACCAACATTGAATATAACATGTCACTTGAATGGGGTGAAGACTCAACATGTCTCATTAAAAGGCAGACAACCAATGTTAAATGTAATGTGCCACTTGAACGGGGGATGACCCAGCATATCTCATCGAAAGGTGGACGACCAATATTGAATATAACGTGTCACTTTGAATGGGGTGATAGCCCAATGTGATGAACTTCGTCCGTTGAATCAGGAGTCCTTCAAAGGACTTGCGCATGTTCTGAGATTCTGGATTGAATCCTCAAACTTTGAGAAGATACTTTTGCATTACTTCGTATAGGTGATCCTGCATAATGTCACCTGTACAACTTGAACAACACTCATTAATAATGGAATAATTTGTTATAACCAAGTCCGAAATGATAAAGATGAAGTTGTTTGACTCATGATAAGTAGTTTGGATAATCTCCACGTCTTCATCTTTATGACTGATCATTTCCCTATAAAATCAAAGAAAGTGTTAGAGATCATAACAAAGTAATAGAAACATAAATCAAGAGGAAAATAGAGGGAGAAGTTGTCTGGATTATTATGGCAGGGTCACATTGGGTCTGATAATGTCTTGTGTCATGCTTAATGTTATCAGCTTTGTGACTTTACTATTCCTGCATTCAAAGAAAATTTTTTAGTTTTGAGAGACTAACTGTGTTGGTATTGTCCTGCTCCCCTGATGCACCTTGTCGATCATTGATTTGCAAATTTTTCTGATCTTGAGGTACAACTTTTGTGGAAGTTTTTAAGATCCTCCTAAAAAATTCTTCCTCGGTCTATAACATATAATTCCCAAACTTTTTTATAACTTGCAACATCTATGAGTATGGAATTTTTGAGATCTTCTCAAAAATTCTGCCCTAGTCTAAAATGCAAAATACTTGAACCGTTTCTGACGTAGAGTACTTTAAGCATAGCGAACTTCAAATGTTATGTGCCGATCACAGCTTTAGCAACGTCTAATTTTCAACTTCGTAGCAAATATTAAGTTTTGTGAAATTTTTGAGATCTTCTTAAGAATTTCTGCCCCAGTTACATGCTTCAATATCATTTTCACTCAATATAGGGAAAGATTCTTCTGATGAATTTTGAGATCTTCTAAAAAATTTGTCATAATTTCTATGAAACTTTTACAAGAAATATGACTGCGTCAGCGTAGCGCCTACACATTTCATTGAGATAGGAAAGCTAGTTCTAACATAAAATGAGAAGATAAATCTTCTATGGGGCTGACCGAAGCTGAATAGGCCGCCTACGTATCCCTTTCTTGAGAATTCAGATCAAACATAGTTCATACAAAATAAAAGGGATATTTTAAACTTTTGACAACGTGATCGAAGCCAATACAGGTCGTCTACATATTCCACAAGAGAAATCAGGTCGAACGTAGTTCATTATAACTACAAGGATGCAATTATAAGGAAATCAAATTATAAAGTGCAATTACAAGAAAATAAGCAATAGAACGCGATTACAAGGAAATAAAATGAGAAAGTACGAATACAAAGAAAAGAAATGCTAACTTTTAAATGCAGGATAGAAGGACACCAAAAGTGCATCTTTTTAAGAGAAATTGATAATTTCAATTACTACTTCTTGTGATTGGGCAATGGGTTTTTGTTAAAATTAGCTGGAGCTTCTTCAAGCGTTATCACCTTGTTGTCAATCAGGTCCTGAATTTTGTGCTTGAGAGTGATACATTTCTCTATATCACATCCAACAACTCCAGAGTGGTAAGAACATCGCTTACTTGGATCATACCAATTAATATAAGTGTTCACAGGTTTTGCTTCTATTGATTGAAGTAGTTTTGCATCTTTCAGCCTTTCAAGAAGCCGAGTAAGAGATTCCACCAATGACGTGAAAATTTTAGGAGTCTTTCTTTCATGATTGGCACGAAGAGAACTATTTTGATATCTTTATGGTGGAGGTTGAGCATGATATGTCTCTTGAACACTGAAGATTGGATAATGAGAACATTGAGTATTGGGTTGGTGTCGAGAAAGTTGCTTGTAGTTGGAAAATCTCTGTAATACCCTATACTTTTCCTAGTAAATTTCATCTCAAGAATGTTTAGTATTAGCTTCTAAATTGAATGATGGTTATTCCATGAGGAATTTTCAAGATTTTCACGTTTTGTCATGTGGGAAATTCAATAAGCTTTCCATCAATATACGATTGGCCCAAATTTGATAACCGAGTCAGAAGTTATGACTATTTTAAGTTCCCGTCATAAAACAATGCCATATTAGTCAGTGGCGCGCCACGCCACAAGAGGAAATGGCATTTCAAAAATTCTAGTATGGGTCCGCGATTATGGCGCGTCGCGCTAGGGCCCAAATTCAGTATTGTCCCTTTTTAGTGTCTTAGCGCGATTTCCTCCGCGTCATGCCAAAGTTCCAGGTCACAAAAGAAGGAGCAACATGATGGATCCGCGTCGCTCCATCCCTCAGTTTCTCAATTGTCAAATTGCAGTGACATGGCACGATAGCCGCATCGCACCAGGGGTTCAGTTTAGGAAAATTTTACTGAAATTAAATGACGCGTCCAAGGTTAAAAGGGTCAACTTCCCACCCCTATTTTAGCCCTTTAATACATGATTCAGCTACTCTTCACCTAAAATACACTCTCTTCTCTCAAAAACCTCTTAAGAACAAGCTAGGGTTTTCATAGAAGATCCAATTCCAAGAAAGTTTCTCCGTCAATCTTCATGAAATCACGAACTAAGGTATGCGTAGTGTTCATTCATGGACTCCTTTCATCCATGAAGCCCAAGAGTCTCTTTTCTAAGATTAAGTTTATGGATTTTTTATGAATTTCATGTTGGGTTAGTTTTGTTTATGTTGAGAATGATCAATTAAATTCAAATCCATGTTGGGTGATAAATTTTATATGGAATTGATTTATATATATGTATATTCATGTGAACCTATGAATAAACCCTAGGATGATGAAATTAGAGATGAATCATGATGATTAATTATCGTATAATATTGTCTAAATGTGCTATGCCTACCATGTATTTGATTAAATGCCTAGATGAAGGAACAATGCCCAACTAGTATGATATCATAACATCCCCATGTATGTACACGTTATGCCTATCACATGTTTTGATGGAATGTTTCTATAAATGTATTATGGATTAAGATGTTAGTTACATTTTCAAGTAAGTTATGCTTGGTCAGTTTTCTTCCATCGAGTCCTGGGGGTACTTGTACCCGAAATATTAGCAGTGTGCTTAGAGCCATGTCATGTTTCCACGATACTCTCAGTCAAGCTATGAATCCTTAGACTTTAGACAGTCTTATGACTCAGGAAATCTCTATGATCTCATGAACTCAGTCAGTTGTCAAATATCAGTAATATTCCGTCAATCAACAGAATTCAGTAACTCAGTCTATGTTCAGTTCAGTAAATTATGTTCAGTGTTTATTCAGATAGGAGTAGAAATTAGCACCGAATGAACCCAAGGATGGGAACTCACCTGTTATATGAGGGTGTGATTCTTAGAAGCAATCCTTGCATTTAGAACTATGTAGCCAACATAGGTTGAGACATCATAGCCTGCTATATGAGGGTAGATGAGGTAGCTTAGCCTGCTATATGAGGGTTCCCACCGTTCTTACTAGAGTTACCTGTTATATTAGGGTCACTCACGTGTTGTCATTACCATCGGCGCGGTATTAACACCCTTCTAATCAGGATATAGATTGGACCCCAATTCAGCTATAATGCATCATTTGAGGCATGTCGGTTAGATAACTACCCCCACAGTCTCAGTATCAGCCTCAGTAAAAGAACTCAGATAGTTTTTTAGAATTCAGAGCTGTCAGATACAATCCACTATGACACAGTACGAAACTCAGATAGTTCCACCAGATTCAAAACTGTCAGATATAGTCACTCATGTTATCAGTTATATCAGTTATCAGAATGTCATGTTATTAGCATTCAGATTCAGTACTCATGTTATCACGATTTTAGATATAGTTACTATGTATGCATGCATGTATTCTCACATTCATATTAGTTAGTTAGCCAGTATTGTTCATGCATATAAGCCCCATGTATTCAGCCTACCCCACATGCATACCAGTACATTCAAAGTACTGACATATTTGCGCTATGGTGTCTTATACTATAGGTTTAGAGACACGAGTTCCAAATCAGCAGTAGATTCCAATCCCAGTAGTCAGAATAGAAGTGAGTCCTCATCCTTCGAGGACATGATTATTTCTCCACTATTTCAATGATTTGTTATTAGTTGGAGTTAGTTGGGGACATGTCCCATGAACTCCTTATTCAGATTATTCAGTCAGTAGAGGCTTTAAGACTAGATGCTGGCTATTATATTTCAGACTTTAGTGTTTACAGTTTTGTTTTGGGTATTGTATTACCCCATAGATGTTATCTCATCCATGTTATGTTCAATATTGAACCTTATGGCCTTTTAGTGCATGCTTCCACATTATCATGTTATATTATGTAGTATATATGTACGGATATCAATCATAGGTTAGCTTGTGGTGCTACAGGGTCATGAGCACCGTGTAGCATTTTGGTTCAGCAAATCGGGGTGTTACAAACTTGGTATCAGAGCCTAAGGTTCAATAGAGTCCTAGGAAGTCTGAAAGACATATCTAGTAGAGTCTTGTACATGGGTGTGTTGCGTGCCACATTTATGTACAAGAGGCTATAAGATGTTTTAGGAATAGTTTCCCCTATTTCAGTATTCATGTCATGCCAGTGAGCATAATCTCAAGTCATCTCTCAGTCTAATCTATTTCTCCCTTTCTTCTAGAAAATGCCTGCTAAAAGAAGAAACGGAAATCAGTCAGCCCCTAGCCCGAAGATCCTTTAGGCGATCATGTTTCTCATGTAGAGTTTTGAGCTACATTCACTACTCTTGCTAACTCAGTTGCTGCTCAGAATGAATGACCAACTGTCGTTCCAACCAATCTAGTGGCCAATTCAGCTACAACCAGGATTCGAGATTTCACCCAAATAAATCCTCCATCTTTTCTCGAGTCTAAGATAGATGAGGACCCTCAGGAATTCCTAGATCAGGTGCAGAAGGTGACAGATATCATAGGGGTGAATGCTGTTAATAGTGCTGAGCTAGATGCATATCAGTTGTAGGATATCACTCACACTTGGTTCAAGTAGTGGAAGTTAGAGAGGGCAGATGATGCAGGGCTAGTTGAGTGGGAGGAGTTTGCTTCTTCTTTCCTCGGTAGATTCTTCCCCCTAGAGCTTAGGGAAGCTAAGGTGTTAGAATTCATCAACCTCAGGCAGGGTAATATGATAGTGAAAGAGTGTTCTCTTAAGTTTACTCAATTAGCTAGATATGCCCCTTTTGTGGTTACAGATAGCAGGGCAAGAATGAGTAAGTTGGTTTCAGGGGTGAATGATAGCATGGTTAATAAGTGTAGATCCGCCATGATGAATAGTGACATGACTTTAGCCAGGCTTATGACTCATGCTTAGAAGATTCTGGGGCAAATGATTAAGATGAGGGAGAGGTAGAATAAGAGAGCGAAGACAGGTAGTTTCAACTTCGCTCATCCTAAGTCAGAAGGAGGAAACCATTCTCAGTTTCATCCTAAGTCATCAGTTCCAGCTCCTTCTTCAGCTAGTTCTCCAGTTCCTAAGTTTAGAGAGGGTAACAAAGATAGAGCGCTAGGCTCTAAGTCCCAGGGCAGTGTTATCAGTACCCGCACCTATCCTCTTTGCCATATTTATGGCAAATACTATCAGGGTATTTGCAGAGCTGGCAGTGGTATTTGTTTCAGAGTTAGAGACTATCCTCATCCAGGTCCTTAGGGCCAACAGAATTACTCCTCAAATTAGTCCGATCACCCAAATCAGCAGGGTACCACCTCCAGTGCTACTAGTAGGCAAAGCCCAAATCGTCTTTATGCTCTTCAGTCCCGATAAGATCAGGATAATTCTCCTGATGTAGTTACTGGTACATTACAAATCTTTCATGTGCATATTTACACTTTGTTAGATCCAGGAGCTTTTTGTCTTTTGTTACTCCCTATATAACAGGCGATTTCAAAATCAGTCCCAAAATCCTAGCAGAGCCCTTTTCAGTCTCTACCCAGTGGGTAAAACTATTATAGCCTGGTGGGTATACAGGAACTGCCCGATTATGATATTTTGGAAAGTCACTTCAGCAGACTTAGTTGAATTAGAGATGACTGATTTTGATGTAATTCTCGGCATGGATTGGCTTCATTACTGCTATGCCACAGTTGACTGCAGAAATAGAATAATCCAGTTTTAGTTCCCAAATGAACCCGTCCTTGAGTGGAAGGGTAGTATATTCGCTTTTAGGGGTTAGCTTGTTTTATACCTTTGAGCAATGAAAATGATATCTAAAGGATGTGTCTATCATCTTATTTAAGTTAAGGACACTAGTTCCAAAACTCCCAGCCTTGAATTAGTCCCAGTAGTGAATGAATATTCGGATGTCTTTCCCAAAGATTTTCCAGGAATTCCTCCCGAAAGAGAAATAGACTTTGGCATTGATCTTCTTCCAAATACTCAGGCTATCTCTATTTCATCATACAGAATGGCACCAACAAAACTCAGAGAACTGAAAGAATAATTGAAGGATCTCTTAGATAAGGGATTCATCAGGCCCAGCGTTTCCTCGCGGGGTGCTCCAGTATTATTAGTGTTCAAGAAACACAGTTCTCTTAGAATGTGTATAGACTACTGCTAACTTAATAAGGTCACAGTCAAGAACAAGTATCCTCTTTATAGAATCAATGAATTGTTTGACCAACTTTAGGGTGCCAGTTATTTATCTAAGATAGATCTCAGATTCGGCCATCATCATCTTAGAGTTAGGGAATGTGACATTCTAAAAATAGCATTCCAAACTCGGTATGGTCACTTTGAATTTCTAGTCATGTTATTTTTTCTTACCAACGCCCCAGCTGCTTTCATGGACTTGATGAACTATGTGTTCAAGCTGTACTTGGACATGTTTGTCATAGTCTTCATAGATGATATTCTGGTCTATTCCCACAATGAGCGTGATCATGCAGACCATCTCAAGATAGTACTTCAGACTCTCAGAGATCATCAGCTATTCACCAAATTTAGTAAGTGCAAATTTTGGTTAAGGTCAGTAGCATTCCTTGGTCACATAATTTTCGGTGATGGCATTAGAGTTGATCCTCAAAAGACCAAAGCAGTAAGAAACTAGCCCAGACCTATCTCTCCATCAGATATTAGCAGTTTCTAGGGTTTGGCTGGCTATTATAGATGGTTTAATGAGGAATTTTCTTCTATTACATCCCCTATGTCCAGATTGACTCAGAAGAAAGTTAAGTTTTAGTGGTCAGATCATTACGAGAAGAGTTTTCAGAAGTTAAAGACTCGACTTACCTCAGCTCTAATTTTAGCTCTTCCAGATGGTCCAGATGGGTTCATAGTGTATTGTGATGCATCCAGAG
This sequence comes from Capsicum annuum, assembly GCF_002878395.1. Taxonomy (NCBI): domain Eukaryota; kingdom Viridiplantae; phylum Streptophyta; class Magnoliopsida; order Solanales; family Solanaceae; genus Capsicum; species Capsicum annuum. The sequence goes on from NC_061117.1 coordinate 52,087,736, forward strand.
TAGGTTTGGGTTGTGTCCTCATGCAACATGATAAGGACATAGCCTATGCCTCTAGACAGATTAAGCCCCATGAGAAGAATTACCCTACTCATGATCATGAGTTAGTAGCCGTAGTATTTGCCTTAAAGATTTGGAGGCATTTATCTATACGGTGTTCATGTAGATATGTTCACAGATCATAAGAGTCTTTAGTATGTCTTTTCTCAGAAAGATCTCAATCTTCATCAGAGAAGGTGGTTAGAGCTCTTAAAAGATTTCAACATTTGTGTCCTCTATTACCTGGCAAGGCCAACGTAGTGGCCGACGCTCTCTGTAGACTATTCATGGGCAGTGTTTCTCATGTTAAGGATAGTAAGAAGAAGTTAGCTCAGGAGGTCCATTAGCTTGCCAAACTAGGCATTCGCTTAGTCGATACAGATGAGGGTGATATATGGGTTCAGAGTAGTTCAGTCATCTCTAGTTTCTGAGGTGAAAGAAAAGCAAGATAGAGATCCCAACCTTGTTAAGTTGAAAGAGTTAGTTCAGAATCAGAAAGTAGA
>NC_061117.1:52091274-52107182 GCF_002878395.1 Capsicum annuum
CCTAAGGGGGAGATGGTGTTTTGCGTTGTCAGGGTCGTCTCTGTGTTTCAGGCATAGCAGACTTAGGGCAGCGAATTCTCGTAGAAGCGCATTGTGCACGCTACTCTATTCATCCAGGGGCCATAAAGATGTATCACAACTTCTAGAAAATCTATTAGTAGAGTGGGATGAAGAGAGACATTGCAGAGTTTGTGGCTAAGTGTTCTACATGTCAGCAAGTTAAGATAGAGCATCAGAAGCCTAATGGCTCCATGCAGGAGTTAATTATTCCTACTTGGAAGTGGAAAGTTGTGAACATGGATTTTGTGATGGGTTTTCCTCGAACTCGTCGTCAACATGATTCAGTCTGGGCCATTGTAGATAGAATGAGTAAATCAGCTTATTTCTTTCTAGTTCATACCTCTTATTCAGCTGAGGATTACACCAAACTCTACATCAAGGAGTTGGTCAGATTGTACGGTGTTCCGCTATCTATTGTCTCTGACAGAGGTACCCAATTCACCTCTCATTTCTGGAAAGCATTCCTAAAGGTTCTTGGTACCTAAGTTTATCTCAGTATAACCTTTAATCCTTAGACAGATGGTCAAGAATAAAGGACCATTCAGACGTTAGAAGATATGCTAAGGGCGTGTGCAATCAATTTCAAGGGATGTTAGGAAGACCACTTACCTTTGATTGAGTTTGTATACAACAACAGCTATCATTCTAGTATTCGGATGGCTAGATTTGAAGCTCTCTATGGTAGGAGATGTAGATCTCTAATTGGTTGGTTCAAAGTTAGTGAGGCCTTAGTAATATGGCCTGATTTAGTATTCGACGTATTAGAAAAAGTCTAGTTGATCAGAGAAAGACTCCGGGAAGCTCAGAGCCGATAGAAGTCTTATACAGATGTCCGTAGAAAATATCTCAAGTTTGATATGGTGACTATATCTATCTAAAGATCTCTCCTATGAAAAGAGTGAAAAGATTCGGCAAGTAGGGAAAGCTCAGTCCACGATACGTTGGTCCCTTCAAGATTCTCAGTCGATTCGGCAAGGTAGCTTATGAGCTCGACTTGCTTTCAGATCTAGCCTCAGTTTATCCGGTCTTTCATGTATCTTTGCCCAAGAAGTGCATAGGTGACCCATCAGTTGTAGTCCCTATTCAGAGCATTGGTTTTTAGAACACTCTCTCTTATGAAGAGATTCCAGTCGAAATCTCAAACTATCAGACTCGTAGATTGAGGTACAAAGAAGTCCCTCTTGTTGAAGTTCTTTGGCGAAATCAGTCTATCGAGGGAGCTACTTGGGAAGCAGAAGCAGACATGCGTACCAAGTATCCTCACCTCTTCTTCGCCAACTCAGATCAAGCTCAAGGTAACAGTTCTCCTTAAGCTTACTCAGTTTCATGTTTAGTGTTCATCACAAAATTAATATGCAGTTTTATGCTCATGCTCCCATTATAAACTTGGTATCAAGTACCATTGCATACTTAGTCATACATTCATGAATCAGTTACAAATGCATCAGATATGCATGTTTAGTATTATATGTTCATCTTATCAGTAATGTCAGTTATGAGATCATGTTCCAGTTATTCATGTTCAGTATGTACGTCAGTTGCCTTTTCACCCCTCTCAGTCAATCTCATTCTAGGATGAATGTTCTCAAGGGGGAGATGTTGTAATACCCCATACTTTTCCTAGAAAATTTCATCTCAAGAATGTCCAGTATTAGCTTCTAAATTGAATGATGGTTATTCCATGAGGAATTTTCAAGATTTTTATTTTTTGTCAAGTGGGAAATTCAATAAGCTTCCCATCGATATATGATTCTCCCAAATTCGATAACTGAATCAGAAGTTACGACTATTTTAAGTTCCTATTGTAAAACAATGCCATATTAGTCAGTGGCGCGTCGCGCCACAAGAGGAAATGACATTTGGAAAATTTCAGTATAGGTCAGCAATTATGGCGCGTTGCACCAGGGCCAAAATTTAGAATTGTCCTTTTCTAGTGTCTTAGCGCGATTTCCTCCGCGCCGCGCCAAAGTTCCAGATTATAAAAGAAGGGGCAACGCGATTGCTCCATTTCGCACCATCCTTCAATTTCCCAATTGTCAAATTCTAGTGACACAGTGCGACAGCGCCGCGTTGCGCCAGGGGTTTAGTTCGGGAAAATTTTATTGAAATTAAATGATGCGTCCAGGGTTAAAAAGGTCAACTTTCCACCCCTATTTAAGCCCTTTAAAATGTGATTTGGCCACTCTTTACCCAAAATACACTCTCTTCTCTCAAAAACATCTCAAGAACAAGCTAGGGTTTTCATAAAATATCTAATTCCAAGAAAGTTTCTCCATCAATCTTTATGAAATCACGAACTAAGGTATGCATAGTGTTCATTCCTGGACTCCTTTCATCTATGAAGCCTAAGGTTCTCTTTTCTAAGTTTAAGTTTATTGATTTCTTTATGAATTTCATGTTGGGTTAGTTTTGTTTATGTTGAGAATGATCAATTGAATTCAAATCCATGTTGGGTGATCAATTTTATGTGGAATTGATTTGTATAGATGTATATTCGTGAGAACCTATGAATAAACCCTAGGATAATAAAATTAAAGATGAATCATGATGATTAATTATTGTATAATATTGTCTACATGTGCTATGCCTACCATGTGTTTGATTAAATGCCTAGATGAAGGAACATTGCCCAACTAGTATGATATCATAAAATCCCCATGTATGTACAAGTTATGCCTATCACATGTTTTGATGGAATGCTTCTATAAATGTATTATGGATTATGATGTTAGTTATATGTTCAAGTAACTTATGCTTGGTCAGTTTCCTTCCATCGAGTCTTGGGGGTATTTGTACCCGAAACATTAGCAGTGTGCTTAGAGCCATGTCATGTTTCCACGATACTCTCAGTCACTATGAATCCTTAGACTTTAGACAGTCTTATGACTCAGGAAATCTCCATGATCTCATGAACTCAGTCAGTTGTCAGATATCTATAATATTCCATCAGTCAACAGAATTCAGTAACTCAATCCATGTTCAGTTCAGTAAATTATGTTCAGTGTCTATTCAGATGGGAGAAGAAATTAGCACCGAGTGAACCCAAGGACGGGAATTCACCTGTTATATGAGGGTGTGATTCTTAGAAGCAATCCTTGCGTTCCAGAACTATGTAGCCAGCATAGGTTGAGACATAATAGCCTGCTATATGAGGGTAGATGAGGTGGCTTAGCCTTCTATATGAGGGTTCCCACCATTCTCACTAGAGTTACGTGTTATATTAGGGTAACTCATATGTTGTCCTTACAAGTGGCATGGTATTGACACCCTTCCAATCAGGGCATAGATTAGACCCCAATTCAGCTATAATGCATTATTTGGGGCATGTCGGTTAGACGACTACCTCCCACAGTCTCAGTAAAAGAACTTGGATAGTTCTTCAGAATTCAGGGCTGTCAGATATAGTCAACTCAGACATAGTATGAAACTCAGATAGTTCCACCAGATTTAGGACTGTCAGATATAGTCACTCATGTTATCAGTTATCAGTATGTCATGTTATCAGTATTCAGATTCAGTACTCATGTTATCATGATTTCAGATATAGTTACTATGTATGCATGCATGTATTCTCATGTTCATATTAGTCAGTTGGCCAGTATCATTCATGAATATGAACCCCATGCATTCAGCCTACCCCATATGCATACCAGTACTTCCAAAGTACTGACGCATTTGAGCTATGGTGTCTTATACCATTGGTTTAGAGATACGAGTTCTAGATCAGCAGTAGATTCCAGTCCCAGCAGTCAGAATAGAAGTGAGTCCTCATCCTTCGAGGACATGATTATTTCTCCACTATTTCATTGATTAGTTATTAGTTAGATTTAGTTGGGGACATGTCCTATCAACTCCTTATTCAGATTATTCTGACAGTAGAGTCTTTCAGACTAGATGTAGGCTATTATATTTCAGATTTCAGTCTTTACAGTTTTGTTTTGGGTATTGTATTACCCCACAGATGTTATCTCATCCATGTTATGTTCAGTATTGAACCTTATAGGCTTTTGTAACGACCCAAAATCATCTCCCGGGATGTCATACGATGCCTAAGGCTATGAGTAGCCCCAAGCTAACCCTTAGAGCCGATTTCCACCAATGACACTCAATTTAAGATAAGAATGGACTCAACACTAGCATAGTCATATCTCATGAAAGGAAATATGGAAAAAATACCTGGTCCATTAGACCACAATATAGAGAAATCTCAACAAAACCATAATATCAAACCCTCAACACATCACAAGTCTGACACTAGTCTGGCAAGCATCTACAAATCAAAATCTAGAGAGCCGTTGGGATAGGTCCTCAACTGACTTGAAATGAATTGAAGATAAAACATAGTCTCAAGTACGGTAGTCTCTCAAGTACGGTAAATATCTGAAGATCGGTCCATGAATCATAACGACTCACCACTATAGAAAACGTAGGCAAGGTACTCGAAGAATCATGAGCGAGGCTGGGACTAAGCACCGAACCTACATTATGACACAATGTAGCACATAGACATATATGTGGATCAATACTTGGAATGTACTGAGTATGCGGGGGTGAATGCATATGAATAAAATAGTAACAATCTTCTTTAATCAAATCATGTATGCATTATGAGACGACTCACATGGATTGAACAAGTACAAAATATAAAGCTCACAAGTCATGTAGAATGGAGTATGTAGCACAAATCTCGTGAGTCATCATTGTTTAATCCCAAAAATTCAAAATCTTCTCTTGTTCTTAATACCCAAAGGCTAAGGGACTTTAAACAATACTTTCAACTCATGCATAAGTCTCATGGAGGGTAAAACTTCTTCAATGCTCAACATTTCATAACTATTTAGAACTCATATACTTGAAATTTGGAATCATATAACTTGGAAACATACTTGAAGGTATTTTATTCACTTTAGGAAAATATCTCATCTCAAGCTTTAGGGAAATCACTCCATCTCAAATGGAAAAGGCATTCTAATTTATGGAAACAACTTATCTCAAGGCTTTATAAAAAGTACTATAAAAGGAAAGATGCTTTCATTTAGGAAATAACTCACATCAAGAAAATACTTTAGTTGGGGAAACATCTTTGCAATTCAACCATTTAGGAAAATAACTTATAGGGAAGGAAAATAAGTATTTGATCTTGAAGTCTAAATGTCAAGGGAGGTTGTCGTAACCGACATAAACCATGCGAGCTACATGGAGTCCAATATTTTGTCCTCCTAAGGAAGAGACCCCACGTTGGGGAAGAGCGTCATACTTTTGCCAGGGAGTATAACCTAGGTCTAGTGATCACTAAATAAAACTCGACTCAGGCCTAATCATAATCATCATAAACTTGGCCTCAGGCCCAACCTACGGTGGCACGTAGTTTTGGGGTAAGAAACTGTAGTAACTTACCCACTCGGTGCTAAATACTACTCCCTTTAGATTATCTGTGCTCATCTAAAAAAATCCACTTTTAGAATAATTACATGGTTCACCATGAACCCAATAATCAAATTGATAATCTCATATAGTGAAGTGGATTTCAAAGCACAAGGAGCATTAGGTCAATTTATTTCTCAATCATCTCAAAATACTCAAAACATGGGTGCTCATAGCACAAGAGTTCATAATTTCACAAGTATCAAATAGGGCTTACTAACCCAAGTCTCAAATAGGGCTTACTAACCCATTATTCAATCTCAAGTTAAAGCTTATCCAAAGTATAATATATAGCACATAGATTCATAAATCATGTGGAAATCTGGGAATTTCAGCAAGTTACCCCAAAATTTCAATATAGCCATATGCTTCAATATCTCAACAATGCAAATGTTAGCTTATCAAGGAGTAAAATCATGGGGTTTATACCCAGCTGTAAATACTTAAGAAAACATGTAGAAATTATGCGATTTGACTCTTAATTCACGGGAAATATCAATATAATGTATTCAATAAAAACCCAATTCAAATTCATGTAAAAACCTCATATATTTCAAGAATTTCATGATGTAAATAGCCTTTTGGAGACAAGGGTGAAAGGGTTACCCTTGTTCAAAACCCCCACATACCTTGAATTAGAAAATTTTGATGAACTCTCACTTTTGCAACTCTATTCGTGCTCTAGAATGAGGGTTCTTGAGGTCCCTGACTTGGGAACCTTGAATCTTGACTTAATTTAGGAAATCCATGGTGGATTCTTGAGATTCTTGGAAGAGTTTTTGGATACTTAGGGTTTATGTTGAGAGAGAACTTGAGAAAAACCTCATAAGATGCTTGTAAATGACTTTGATTTAGTGTTTCCACGATTTTATAGGCTTGGAAAATGTCCAAAGTGCCCTTTTAAACATCAGTGCAAAACTGGAAAAATTGAGATGGAACCCGATTTCATTGGCCTCCGCGATGCGCCACTTATCACGGTGGCTCACTGGAATTTGACAATTGGGAAATTGACAGCCTCCGCGATGTGGAGCCATCGTATTTTCCCACTGGTTGGGACCTGGGACTCCTCCGCGATGCGCCACTATCATGGGGTTCCATTAGAAATTGGCAATTTCCAAATCAGCCCTCTTCGCGATGCGCCAGACAGTTAAATGATGCAGTTTTATGACTAAGGCTTAAATTAGCCATAACTTCTTACCTGAGTGTTGGATTTGGGAAAATCTTATATCGATGGAAAGCTTATCAGATTTCCCATATGATAAAAAGTAAAAATTAGGGAAATTCTATATAGTTAACACGTTACTCACTTAGGAAGCAACTTCTCAATATTTTAGGGTTAAAATCACGCCTCACTCGACACGCCCTACGACTCAAACTATGAGGGAACTTTACGTGGCCTTACACCTTTTAGTGCATGTTTTCGCATTATTATGTTATATTATATAGTATATAGATACGAATATTAGTCATGGATTAGCTTGTGGTCCTACAGGGTCATGAGCACCATGTAGCATTCCAGTTCAACAAATCGGGGTGTTACAAACTTGGTATCAAAGCCTAAGGTTCAATAGAGTCCTAGGAAGTCAGAAAGCCGCATATAGTAGAGTCTTGTACATGGGTGTGTTGCGCGCCATATTTATGTACAAGAGGCTATAATATGTTTTAGGAACAGCTTCCCCTCTTTCAGTATTCATGTCGTGCCAGTGAGCATAATCTCAAGTCATCTCTCAGTCTAATCTATTTCTCCCTTTCATCTACAGAATATGCCTCCTAAAAGAAGAAACTAAAATCAGTCAGGCCCCCAACTCGAAGATCCTTTTGGCGATCATGTTTCTCATACAGAGTTTCGACACTACTCTTGCTAACTCAGTTGTTTCTCAGAATGAATGACCAGCTGTCATTCCGACCAATCCAGTGGCCAATTCAGCTACAGCTAGGATTTAGGATTTCACTCGAATGAATCCTCCATCTTTTCTCGGGTCTAAGACAGATGAGGACCCTTAGGAATTCCTAGATCAGGTGCAGAAGGTAACAAACATCATGGGGGTGACTATTGTTGAGAGTGCTGAGCTAGCTGCATATCAGTTACAGGATGTTGCTCATACTTGGTTCAAGTAGTGGAAGTCAGAGAGGGCAGATGATGCAGGGCCAGTTGAGTGGGAGGAGTTTACTTCTACTTTCCTGGATAGATTATTCCTCCAAGAGCTTAGGGAAACTAAGGTGTTAGAATTCATCAACCTCAGGCAGGGCAATATGACAGTGAAAGAGTATTCTCTTAAGTTTACTCAATTAGCCAGATATGCCCCTCATGTGGTTGCAGATAGCAGGGCAAGGATGAGTAAGTTCGTTTTAGGGGTGAATGATAGCGTGGTTAATGAGTGCAGATCTGTCATGCTGAATAGTGACATGACTTTAGCCAGGATTATGACTCATGCTCAGCAGATTGAGGAGCAAAAGATTAAGATGAGGGAAAAGCAGAATAAGAGAGCGAAGACATGTAGTTTCAACTTCGCTCAACCTAAGTTAGAAGGAGGAAACTGTTCTCAGTTTCATCCTAAGTTATCAGTTCCAGCTCCTTCTTCAGCCAGTGCTCCAGTTCTTAAGTTTAGAGAAGGTAACAATGAAAGAGTGCCAGGCTCTAAGTCCCAAGGCAGTGTTAGTAGTGCCTGCACCTATCCTCTTTGCCAGACTTGTGGCAAATACCATTAGGGTATTTGCAGAGCTGGCTGTGGTATTTGTTTTGGATGTGGCAAGCCAAGCCACAGAGTCAGAGACTGCCCTCAGCCAGGTCCTCAGGGCCAATAGAATCTCTTCTCAGCTTAGTTCGGTCGCCCAAATCAGCAGGGTGCCACCTCCAGTGCTACTAGTAGGCAACACCCAAATCGTTTCTATGCTCTTCAGTCTTGAAAAGATCAGAAAAATTCTCCTGATGTAGTTACTGGTATGTTACAGATCTTTTATATGCATGTTTACGCTTTGCTAGATCCAGGAGCTTCTTTATCTTTTGTTACTCCCTATATAGCAAGCGATTTCGAAATCAGTCCCGAAATCCTAGCAGAGCCCTTTTTAGTCTCTACCCTAGTGGGTAAAACCATTAAAGCTCGACGGGTATACAGGAACTACCCGATTATGATATTTCAGAGTCACTTCAGCAGACTTAGTCGAATTAGAGATGATTGATTTTGACGTTATTTTTGACATAGATTTGCTTCATTCCTGCTATGCCACAATCGATTGCAGAAATAGAATAGTCTAGTTTCAGTTCCCAAATGAACCCATCCTTAAGTGGAAGGGTAGTGTATCCGCTTTCAGGGGTCAGCTTGTTTCCTACCTTCGAGCAAGAAAAATGATATCTAATGGATGTGTCTATCATCTTGTTCGAGTTAAGGACACTAGTTCCGAAACTTCCAAACTTGAATCAGTCCCAGTAGTGAATGAATATTCAGATGTATTTCCCAAAAATCTTCTAGGAATTCCTCCTGAAAGGGAAATAGACTTCGGTATTGATCTTCTTCCAAATACTCAGCCTACTCTATTCCGCCATATAGAATGGTACCAACAGAACTATGAGAACTAAAAGAACAATTGAAAGATCTCTTAGATAAGGGATTCAGAAGGCTCAGGGTTTCCCCGTGGGGTGTTCTAGTATTATTCGTGCGCAAGAAAGACAGTTCTCTCAGAATGTGTATAGACTACAGCTAACTCAATAAGGTCACGGTCAAGAACAAGTATCCTCTTCCCAGAATCGATGACTTGTTTGACCTACTTCAGGGTGCCAATTATTTTTCTAAGATAGATCTCGGATCCGGCTATCATCATCTCAGAGTTAGGCAATGTGAAATTCCAAAAATAGCTTTTCAAACTCGGTATGGTCACTTCAAATTTCTAGTCATGTCATTTGGTCTTACCAACGCCCCAGCCGCTTTCATGGACTTGATGAACCGTGTGTTCAAGCAGTACTTGGACATATTCATCATCGTCTTCATAGATATTCTGGTCTTTCCCGCAGTGAGTATAATTATGCAGACCATCTTAGGACAGTATTTCAGACTCTCAGAGATCATCAGCTATTCACCAAATTCAGTAAGTGCAAATTTTGGCTAAGGTCAATAGCATTCCTTGGTCATATCATTTTTGGTGATGGCGTTAGAGTTGATCCTTAGAAGATCGAAGCAGTAAGAAATTGGCCCAAACCTATCTCTCCATCAGATATTAGGAGTTTCTTGGATTTGGATAGCTATTACAGATGGTTTGTTGAGGGATTTTCTTCTATTGCATCCCCTATGTCCAAATTGACTCGGAAGAAAGTCAAGTTTCAGTGGTCAGATCCTTGCGAGAAGAGTTTTTAGGAGTTGAAGACTCGACTCACCTCAGCTCCAGTTTTAGCTCTACCAGATGGTCCAAATGGGTTCGTAGTGTATTGTGATGCATCCATAGTAGGTTTGGGTTGTGTCCTCATGCAGCATGGTAAGATCATAGCCTATGCCTCCAGACATCATAAGCCCCATAGAAGAATTGCCCTACTCATGATCTTGAGTTAGCAGCCATAGTATTTACCTTAAATATTTGGAGGCATTATATATATGGTGTTCATGTAGATGTGTTCACAGATCATAAGTCTTCAGTATGAATTTTTTCATGTAGATGTGTTCATAGATCATAAGAGTGTTCAGTCTGTCTTTTCTCAGAAAGATCTCAATCTTTTTCAGAAAAAGTGGTTAGAGCTCTTGAAATATTATGACATGAGTGTCCTCTATCATCTTGGCAAGGCCAATATAGTGGCCGACGCTCTCAGTAGACTATCCATGGGTAGTGTTTCTCGTGTTGAGGACAGTAAGAAGAAGTTAGCTTAGGAAGTCCATCATCTTGCCTGACTAGGCGTCCACTTAGTCGATACAGATGAGGGTGATATATGGGTTTAGAGTAGTTCAGAATCATCTCTAGTTTCTGAGGTGAAAGAAAAGCAAGATAGAGATCCCAGCCTTGTCAAGTTGAAAAAGTCAGTTCAGGATCAGAAAGTAGATGTTTTCTCCTAAGGAGGAGATAGTGTTTTACGTTGTCAGGGTCGTCTCTGTGTTCCAGGTGTAGACGACTTAAGGCAGCGAATTCTTATAGAAGTGCATGGTGCGCGCTACTCTATTCATCCAGGGGCCACAAAGATGTATCGCGACTTATGGGAAATCTATTGGTGGAGTGGGATGAAGAGAGATATTGCTGAGTTTGTGGCTAAATGCTCTACATGTTAGCAAGTTAAGATAAAGCATCAGAAGCCTAGTGGATCTATGCCGGATTTAAGTATTCCTACTTAGAAGTGGGAAGTTGTGAACATAGACTTCGTGACGGGTTTGCCTCAAACTCATTTTCCACATGATTCAGACTGGGCCATTGTAGACAGAATGACCAAATCAGCTTATTTTCTTCGAGTTCATACCTCTTATTCAATCGAGGATTATGCCAAACTCTATATCAAGAAGTTGGTTAGATTGCACAGTGTTCCGCTATCTATTATCTCAGACAGAGGTACCCAGTTCACCTCTTATTTCTAGAAAGCATTCCAAAAAGGTCTTGGTACCCAAGTTCATCTCAGTATAACCTTTAATCCTCAAACACATGGTCAAGCAGAAAGGACCATTCAGGCGTTAGAAGATATGCTAAGGGTGTGTGCAATCAATTTCAAGGGAAGTTGGGATGACCACTTACCTTTGATTGAGTTTGCATACAACAACAGCTATCATCCCATTATTCGGATAGCTCTATTCGAAGCTCTCTATGGTAGGAGATGTAGATCTCCAATTGGTTGGTTTGATGTTAGTGAGGCCTTAGTCATAGAGCCTGACTTAGTATTCGATGCCTTAGAAAAAGTCCAGTTGATCAGAGAAAGACTTCGGGCTGCTCATAGCCGACAGAAGTCTTATGCAGATGTTCGTAGAAAAGATATCGAGTTTGAGATTGGTGACTATGTCTATCTAAAGATCTCTCCCATGAAAAGAGTGAAGAGATTTGGCAAGAAGGGAAAGCTCAGTCCCCGAGATGTTGGTCCCTTCAAGCTCTCAGTCGATTCAGCAAGGTAGCTTATGAGCTTGATTTGCCTTCAGATCTAGCCTCAGTTCATCCAGTCTTTTATGTCTCTTTACTCAAGAAGTGTATAGGTGACCCATCAGTTGTAGTCCCTATTCAGAGCATTGATGTTCAGAGCACTTTTTCTTATGAGGAGATTCCAGTCAAAATCTTAGACTATTAGACTCGTAGATTGAGGAACAAAGAAGTCCTTCTAGTTAAAGTTCTTTGCCGAAATCAGTCCGTCGAGGGAGCTACTTGGGAAGCAGAAACATACATACGTACCAAGTATCCTCACCTCTTCTTTGATAACTCAGATCAAGCTCAAGGTAAAAATTCTCCTTAAGCTTACTCAGTTTCATGTTCAGTGTTCATCACAAACTTGGTATGCAATTTCATGCTCATGTTCCCATTATAAACTTGGTATCAAGTACTATTGCATACTCAGTCATGCATTCATGAATCAGTTACACATGCATCAGATATACATGTTCAGTATTATATGTTCAGCTTGTCAGTCATGTCAGTCATGAGATCATGTTCCAGTCATTCATGTTCAGTATGTACGTCAATCGTCTTTTCTCCCCTGTCGGTCAGTCTCATTCGAGAATGAATGTTATCAAAGGGGAGATATTGTAATACCCCGTACTTTTTCTACCAAATTTCATCTCAAGAATGTCTAGTATTAGCTTCTAAATTGAATGATGGTTATTCCATGAGGAATTTTCAAGATTTTAACTTTTTGTCATGTGGGAAATTCAATAAGCTTTCCATCGATATAAGATTCTCCCAAATTCGATAATCGAGTCAGAAGTTACGACTAGTTTATGTTTCCGTCATAAAACAATGCCATATTAGTCAATGGCGCACCGCGCCACAAGAGGAAGTGGCATTTGGAAAATTCCAGTATGGGTCAGCGATTATGGCGCGTCATGCCAGGGCCCAAATTTAGAATTGTCCTTTTCCAGTGTCTTAGCGCGATTTCCTCCATGTCGCGCTAAAGTTTCAGGTCACAAAAGAAGAGGAAACGCGATGGCTCTGCGTCTTTCCATCCCTCAGTTTCCCAATTATCAAATTCTAGTGAGACAACGCGATAGTGCCGCGTCGCGCTCGGGGTTCAGTTCAGGAAAATTTTACTGAAATTAAATAATGCGTCCAGGGTTAAAAAGGTCAACTTTCCACCCCTATTTAAGCCCTTTAAGATGTGATTCAACCACTCTTCACCTAAAATACACTCTCTTCTCTCAAAAACCTCTCAATAACAAGCTAGGTTTTTCATAGAAGATCCAATTCCAAGAAAGTTTCTCCGTCAATCTTTACGAAATCACAAACTAAGGTATACGTAGTGTTCATTCATGAACTCCTTTCATCTATGAAGCCCAAGAATCTCTTTTCTAAGATTAAGTTTATGGATTTTTTTATGAATTTCATGTTGAGTTATTTTTGTTTATGTTGAGAATGATCAATTGAATTCAAATCCATGTTGGGTGATCAATTTTATGTGGAATTGATTTGTATAGATGTATATTCATGTGAACTTATGAATAAACCCTAAGATGATGAAATTAGAGATGAATCATGATGATTAATTATTGTATAATGTTGTCTACTTGTGCTATGCTTACCATGTGTTTGATTAAATGCCTAGATGAAGGAACAATGCCAAACTAGTATAATATCATGAAATCCCCATGTATGGACAAGTTATGCCTATCACATGTTTTGATGGAATGCTTCTATAAATGTATTATGGATTATGATGTTAGTTATATGTTCAAGTAACTTATGCTTGGTTAGTTTCCCTCCATCGAGTCTTGGGGGTACTTGTACCAGAAACATTAGCTGTGTGGTTAGAGCCATGTCATGTTTCCATGATACTATCAGTAAAGCTATGAATCCTTAGACTTCAGACAGTCTTATGACTCAGGAAATATCTATGATCTCATGAACTCAGTCAATTGTTAGATATCAGTAATATTCTGTCAGTCAACGAAATTCAGTAACTCAGTCCATGATCAGTTTAGTAAATTATGTTCAGTGTCTATTCAGATGGGGGTAGAAATTAGCACCGAGTAAACCCAAGGATGGGAACTCACCTATTATATGAGGGGGTAATTCTTAGAAGCAATCCTTACGTTCCAGAACTATGTAGCTAGCATTGGTTGAGACATCATAGCCAGCTATATGAGGATAGATGAGGTGGCTTAGCCTGCTATATGAGGGTTCCCACAGTTCTCACTAGAGTTATCTGTTATATTAGGGTCACTTACATATTGTCCTTACCAGTGGCGCAGTATTGACACCCTTCTAATTAGGGCATAGATTGGACCCCAATTCAGCTATAATGCATCATTTGGGGTATGTCGATTAGATGACTACCTCCCACAGTCTCAGTATCAGTCTCAGTAAAAGAACTCAGATAGTTCTTCAGAATTCAAAGTTGTCAGATACAGTCAACTCAAACACAGTACGAAACTCAGATAGTTCCACCAGATTTAGGACTGTCAGATACAGTCACTCATGTTATCAGTTATATCAATTATCAGTATGTCATGTTATTAGTATTCAGATTCAGTATTCATGTTATCATGATTTCATATATAGTTACTATATATGCATGCATGTATTCTCACGTTCATGTTAGTCAGTTAGCCAATATTGTTCATGCATATGAACCTATGCATTCAACCTACCCCACATGCATACCAATACATTCAAAGTACTGACGTATTTGCGCTATGGCGTCTTATACCATAGGTTTAGAGATATGAGTTTCAGATCAGAAGTAGATTCTAGTCCCAGCAGTCAGAATAGAAATGAGTCCTCATCCTTCGAGGACATGATTATTTCTTCACTATTTCATTGATTAGTTATTAGTTGGAGTTAGTTGAGGACATGTACCATCAACTCCTTATTCAGATTATTCAGACAGTAGAGGCTTTCAGACTAGATGCAGGCTATTATGTTTCAGACTTCAGTGTTTATAGTTTTGTTTTGGGTATTGTATTACTCCACAGATGTTATCTCATCTATGTTATGTTCAGTATTAAACCTTATGGCCTTTTAGTGCATGTTTTCACATTATTATGTTATATTTTGCAGTATATAGGTACGGATATCAGTCATGGGTTAGCTTGTGGTCCTACAGGGTCATGAGCATCGCGTAGCATTCCGGTTCAGCAAATCGGGGTGTTATAATCTCTCTTGAGTCATCACTCCCATTACTTCCTTCTTTTTTTCTTTCCATTTCCAAAAGAGCCAGTCTGGAAGCTTTTGTGAGTGGATTACAGTTCTGTCAAGTTTATTATTTTTCCTGTCTTGAGGCCATCCTCAATCATTTCTCCAGTCTTGACAATTTCAATAAATTTTTTCCAGCCATTGTTATCATGCGATCAAAATATTCTAGATTCAGCGCATGGATGAAGTAACTGATCATTTCAGCTTCTTTCATAGGAGGATGTACCCTGGTTGCTTCTTCCCTCCAGCGTATGGCATATTCACGAAAATTTTCATTTGATCTTTGTCTTAGCTTTGTGATAGGGATCCTATCAGGAATGATATCAACATGAAACTTGTAGTGATCCACAAAAAAATTTGCCAGGTCATCCTAAGTGCGCCACTTAGTCACATCTTGCTTGGCATACCATTCCAGAGCCTTCCCACTCAAGCTTTGACTAAATAGCTTGACCCGTATTCCTTTATTCTTGCCCACACCAATCAACTTTTCACAATAAGTTCTCAAGTGGAAAAAAGGATTTTCAGACCTGTCAAACTTTTCAAACTTTGGGATCTTATAACCAGGAGGCAACTCGATCTCGGGAAATGCACACAACTCTTCATACTTAACACTTTGATTATTCCCAGGCCCCCGAAGGCTTCTCATTGCATCTTCCAAGACCTTAAGCTTTACGTTCACCGTCTCATCAGTGTATATTCTCGGATTATTCCCTGTTTCAACATAATGATTAGCATCTAAGCAGTATAATCCTGGAGTTTGTGTCACAGGTGGAGAAGCAACATAGCA
Source organism: Capsicum annuum (assembly GCF_002878395.1). NCBI lineage: Eukaryota > Viridiplantae > Streptophyta > Magnoliopsida > Solanales > Solanaceae > Capsicum > Capsicum annuum. Next base: position 52,106,840 of record NC_061117.1, read on the forward strand.
TGGTGTGGCAAGGGTATGTTTTGAACCTTTGGAGGATCAAATGTGTACCCAGAAGGGGCATTCTAAGAAACATGAGCAAAATAACTTGCCTGATCAACTCCTTTTGGCGTTGGAAACATAGGTCCTTTTTGTCGAACATCAGGAGGCAGAGTCATGTTTGGAAGAGTCTGAGAAGGTGTTCTACTTTGCATCACCATGGGCCTTAGCTTAGAAATTTGTTGCTCCAAACCGGCAACGAGTTCTGGGGTTATTTCCCTTCCTATCAAGGCACTTGGGTTCATCGCCACAAAAAAAGTGGGAACTGACTCAGATGAAGTACTTGTGTTAATCAAACTAGGATCCA
>NC_061117.1:52110182-52146217 GCF_002878395.1 Capsicum annuum
GTAAGCAAGTGGAGTAAAGCAAAATAGTATCACACTTTTGTCTTCAACAGAAAATGATTGATTGAGAATGTTCCTCCTCCCAAATTTTTCCCACAAAGATATCAGATATATGCAACATCTTATTCGTAAAAACATAAAAAAAATACATGACAACAAGAGCACTTGCTATTGTTCGAGATGGGAGCGCTGACAAACTTCAAATTGCTTATTTAAAAGCAGTGACACATTTACAGAGTACAACCTATTCGGAAGTTTATGTTTCACAAAGAAAAAGCAATAAGGGTAAAAGATAAAAGATTTTGGTGTATCTTAGGGTAGGTCTTACTGATCCTAATTCAACAAAAATAAGAAAATGGACCTAGAGCTACAACAGCAAATCCACCATCAAGCTAAAAATATACTTGAATTTAAAAGAAATACCACAATAAGGAGATCTAACACCAAAAATCGGATCCCTATTGACTAAGATGATATCTAGAAGCCCTTAAGGTGTCAAAGCTACAAACTTCAATCCAAATTTCCTTTAGTGAATTTCTAACAGATCCTTTAAACAATACTTCACGAGAGATTCATTAAGAAATTTAGCCTAAAGTATCCAAAAAAACTACACAAACAGGAAGACTAGACAAATCCAAAAATAAAAATAAAAATTATTACACCTGAAGTTTTGGCATGATTTTACTTCACTAATGTTCCTGAAGTTCATTATTTAAGAATTGAGAAGCGATAAGCACAATAAAAGGGCAAAACAGTGGCAAATGACCACATACACTTAATGTAACTCAAATGATCGATGGTGATTTTTTACCTTTTCCGGGGAAGGAACTAGGACAACAAGCCTTAAATCTAACGGATTCTCACCACCGGAGTTCCGACTATCCTTGTTGGAGTTCGACAACTTCACCGGAATCTAATTTTTGAAGCGTATTCGTTGAGAATTTTGGTTACGTGAGGTTAGAAGAACGCGGCTCTAAAACCTCCAATTTTTCCCCAAAAATCCTCCTCCTCAACCCTTATCTCTCAAAACCCTATTTATAGAGGAAAATAAAGGGGGGAAAAGTCTAGGGTTTCAGATTTGAAAATGGGACCTATGATTTTATGCCAACGATGGACTGAAAATCAAATTCATACCCGTTGTTGACTGGTTGAGAATGAACGTTGTTGAAGCCGTACGCTGTTTGGAGTTGGTGTTGTTGATGTACGTTGCTGTTGCGATTGGAGTTGCTGTTAACGGGTAAAGGGAAAGGGGAATATATCAATGTTGAGCCGGGTCAGTTTTGGGGTCATGGTGTACTGATTGTTGGAATGGGCTGAAGTTGTTTTTTGAAGGATAACGGATTGAGGGAATTGGGCCGACTGGGTGTGGGCCTGGGATGGACTGGTATTTGTTGAAATTAAAATTAAAAGGGAGGTCGGTTTGGGCTGGTGGAAAGGGTTGGTCCAATTTAAAAGGAATGTGAGGTTATTTTATGTTAATGAAATAGTTTTAACTGAATGAATTCAGATAAAGTCGAGGCGAAACTATCTTTTAACGAATTTCTCAAATAATTTTAAAATAAATATTCAATGAAACACAATTTTTTTTTCAATAATAATAATAATAATAATAAATAAAAATTAAGGAACTAATTATGTCATCAATTTCTTATTTTCAATCAATAGAAGTAGAATATTTACAATTTAATTAAGCTCTTCACTCTGAATAAATTTTAAAGCATTTTCTATAACTAATAAATATATAATTATATATAATTAAACACTAAATATATCAATTTTTCCTGAATTCAAAAGGTAGGGTTGCAATTTATTTCAAAATAACTAAAAATAAATATTTTAAAATTATTTAAAATATGAGAAATTCAAAAAATTAATTTGAGATGTGGAGAACAAAAATTAGGTGTCAACAACAATTGGTCTTTGATTTTGTAAACGAAGTAGTTTTGCCTAGATCACAAAAAAAGAAACATTGCGTCAACTGCTGACTTGTATGTCATCAAATGCCTTAATAGTTTTGAGTTCATTAGTTTACCTGCATTGATGATGGAACACATACACAAAGTGGTTTCTTGGAAAAATGATATATATGGCATGCCTTATGGTTACTGGTTAAATAAAGTGTTAAATCACTTTGGTATTATATGTAAGAATAGAACTCCTGGAACTATATTGCAAATGTTTGGAATGAAGAAACTGGTCAAAACTGAGTGTGTGAAGAAGAATTCAAGCACCAAATGCCAAAGGGAATTCAACAAAGAAATAGAGAAATTGCATGTCAATATTGCTGCTAAGGATATAGAGATCAACAAACTAAATATGACAATTCAGCATCTAACTCTTGAGGGTCTAAGTGTCACTGATAAGATTAAAACTGAAAATGCTGACTTAAAGAAAAAGGTCTCCACCTTGCCAGATGAGGTTCTCAATTTGAATGCAGAGATAAGGCATTTAACCAAGGAATTATTGCACTATCATAATGCAGATCACAATAACCTTGCTCTACCCCTTCAAACCATTCTTCTAAGTCCCTCTATTATTTAACCGTTCTTGATTCCTATGGCTTTTCTCTTTAGAATATTTAAATTATGCACTGTAATGATACTTTTCCTCTACATATGAATGGATTTTTCTAAATATGTTGCATGTATTTCCTTTTTCTATTAAAGCTTTTTTTTATGTTAGTGTTGCCCTAGTGGCCATGAGTTAACTAACCTGTACTTTTCGTTACTATTGGTTTACTGTTTTTACTTTTCAATGATGCCAAAAGGGGGGATACTGACTTCATGTAATAAGGACCAAGTGTGTGGGTATGTACTGGTGAAATTAGGGACCAAGTACTAAGTGCAACACATGTGTGATGATGTGTTTGAGTCTAGATGTATAGTGACAGGGGAAAGTACACAAATACACTAAATGACCAATGGTGCATGTGACAGGGGGAAGTAACTGAATCTTGATAACAATTGACAATAAGGAACCAGGTCCCTAAGTTGTAGAAGAATGGTGTTGCATGATAGGGTGGACATTTATCTTCAATAGTGGTAATCACATTGATTAAATGTGATGAATGAGCTTGTCCATTGACACTCAAAACTCTGTGATTGGTTTGTTATCATCAAAAAGGGAGAAAATTATTGTATATTATTTTGATGGTGAATATCTGACTTCAAGGGACTATTTCCCTAGATGTTCAAGGCTATAGTATAGCTGGCACACGTCTGCATAATTTTGTTCTCTTGTGTAACAAAATGCGCAGGTGTTGCTTGTACTCTCGAGGACACCTGATCTAATGACATTTCAACCCTAATCATTACTCATCTATAAAATAAAAAGGATGCTTCTCTATCAAGTAATTTTTGTGAAATTCATTAAAAGAAATTAAGACAGGAAAAAACTCAAACCAGTTTTAATTGCTCAAGTATAACTCAGGTTCTTATTTCTTATGCACAAAAATAAATGAGTGTTTTTGTGTTGAGTCCTGAATTTTAATTGAATTACTCATGTTATAAGAGTAATATTTCTTTTTTTATTTGTTTAGAGAGAGCTTAGGTAGAGTTACTAAGGTGGATATTGGTTAGAATGAACCAATATCAAGGTATGTCATTGGCAGAGTTATCATGTTCATCTTGTAGTAGAGTTATTACAGGTAGGAGGTACCTAGAGTTATGTTCATTGAAGCTAGTAATCAAGAGTTTGATGATAGTTGATTTTGGAGAGCTTGTGAGGGAAAGTTGTGATTTTTCCTCCTTTGAGCAAGGGGAATTCCACGTTAAATCTTATGTTTTTTACTCTTCCAGCACTATATTGTGTTCCTGGTTGCTTTACTATGTTTTTTCCTGTGATTGACTTCAAGGGACTTTTTTTGTAACAACATTTTAATGCATGAAACTATTACAACTGTGAGACTATACAATTTGGATAGTTCTATCAAGATATAAAATGCTCTCTGGCCAATTAATTCCATGTACTAAGGTGATTCCTGCAGTTTATTTAATTTCCTCTTTCTAAAACTAAGTAAGCCCATTTTATCAAGTTGAAAGTACCTTGCTACCTTTGAGGGGAGCTAATAACTGTGAAAATAATATTAAGGCTGTTCTGCTTGGTGACTAACTTTTGATAAAACATCTGCTACAAAGTTGGCTTTCCTATAAACATACCTGTAAATGCACAACTGAAACTGAGAGATGAGCTTGAGTAGAGACTCCACAAGAGGCTGTAGATTTCATGGGATTGTAATTTGTGCTCTTAACCATATGACCAAGAGTTCAGAGTCCATCTCTAACACAACTTGTTGTATATCATTGTTCAAACACCAAGAGAGACCTCATATAGCAGCTTCCACCTCTGCTTGGTTGTTGGTTCCTTGTCCCAAGAGTGTAGCATATGTATAAATGAGATCACCATTATGATCTCTTATGACCCCCCTACTCTAACCCTTCCAGGATTTATGATTGCACTACTATCAGAATTCAACTTGGCCATAGGAGCTGGTGGTTTAGACCAATACACAGATGTGACCTTTATCTCTTGTCTGCATTTCTTAACATAAGCTATCAATTTCATCCATCCAGTAGGCCAGGGGATATAAGGGAAGACACTGCATAGTAGGTGAGAGATATCTTTGTAAATCAGGAATTTCTCTCTAGCAATTAGGGCTGCTTTCTCCCATATTTAACAAAACATATATTCTTCCACAAATTCTAACAAATGATAATTGGCAGGGCCTGAAACACCAATTTTGTGCACTATTAGAAGACTTATACTTCCACCATTTTAGCATCAAAGTCTTGGTTGAGTCTGGGATATGAAGAATTCCCATTAATGAAGAAAAATAGTTCCAGATATGGTCTGCAAAGGGTCCCTCAATAAAGATATGGGGAATGTTATTGTAACCAGGATTAGAACAACATCCACAGTTGATAGGAGCTATACCAAATTGGCTGAGCCTCTCATTTATGGGTAATTTCTTCCTCAACAGTCTCCACAGAAGAAAGGAACACTTGAATGGAATCAGTCTATGCCAAGTGTAAGTGTTTGACATTGTTATTTCTTTGTGTTCTATGACCATTCCCTAGGCAGAGGAGCAACTAAAGTCACCACTTACATTCAGTGTCCAAATTGGGTGATCAGGAACCCCCTCTTGGAACTGGAATGATACTTTGAGGATGTAATGTAAGATATGTGGAGGAAGCGTTGTGATTAACTTTTGCATATTCCACTCACCATCAGTTAAGGAGGCTACAACCTTGGCATTGTTTGATCTTACACTATCAGTTTTATAATTATGTAGAGGCCCTAATCTAGACCAGTTGTCCCACCAAAAGTAGCATATACCTAATTTGATTCTCCATAGTATATGTTTTTCAACTTCTTTCTTGTTCTTCATCATATTTTTCCATACCAGAGACTGACCATTTATTTCTCTCCTGGCTATAGCATTAACTCTCTGATAGTACTTAGCTAGTAAGAATTTTCCCCAAAGAGTGTTTCTGCTTTTGAATATCTACCCTTATTTCAACTGCATAGCTTGACATGTTTCAGCAAGATGCCTAATACCAATACGTCCTATAGTAGTTGGGAAGCAAAGGTTTCTCCAAGACGCTAGTGATATTTATTTTTGGTGTCTTTCCATCTCCAAAAGAAATTAGCAAACAGACACACAAACTATTTTAAGATGGTCTTAGGAGGAATATATGCAGAGAGAATGCGAATAGGGATTGCTTGTAGAACATGCTATACCAACATCACTCTACCACCATAGCTAAGTAGTTTGGATTGCCAGCCTGTAATTCTTGAGGCCACTTTGCTGACCAACCTAGCATAGTGACTAATTCTTTGCCTTCTAATGTAAATTAGACAACCAAGGTATGTAATGAGGCTCTACTTCTGTTGAAAGCCAGTTTTCTCTTTAATCCTTGATACTGTAGAGGGAAAAACTTGGTTTGGTAACAAGAAATGACTCTTATCTTTGTTAATCAACTGGCCTGAAACCTCTTCATAGGATGCCAGTGTCTTCATTATTAGCCATAAAGTGTGTCTCCTTCCAGTAGTAAATATGATGATGTCATCAGCAAAACTAACATGATTTATTTGAGGCCCTTTCCACTCCACGTGAAAACTATAATAGTGAGGATAATGATGTAGATTTTTTAAATACCTTGGTAGCACTTCAACCCTAAGAATGAACAAAGTAGGGGAGAGGGGCCCACTTTATTTCAATCCCTCTGTAGAGTGAAAGAAGCCATGTTTGGTACCATTCACAAGGATTGAGTACCAGTTATTTGACAGAGTTCTCCAAATCATATCAATAATGGTTTAACCAAAACCAAAACTTCTTAAAACTAGGCAAGTATATGACTAGGACACCCTGTCATATGCCTTGTCTATGTTTATCTTTATAACTATATTTCCATCCACAGATGGTTTCTTAATGCCACTAATGATCTCTTAAGAAAGCATGATATTTTTAATAATATTCCTACCCCCCACAAAGCTTGATTGGTTGCTAGAAATAAGAGTGGGAAGGATGGGAGCTAATCTAAGGTAGAAGAGTTTAGAAATGACTTTATTGGTAAAGTTACTTAGGCTGATAGGTCTATATTCAGAGAGCTTGTTGGGATGAGTTACTTTAAGGAGGAGGACCAAACAAGTGTGTGGGAAGTATTTAGGCATAGTATGACCACAAAAGAAAGCCATTACTACTTGAAGAAGATTCATACCAATGATATGCCAGCAGGACTGAAAGAATTTTCCATTCATACCATCAGGGCCAGCAGTTGAATGGGCATTCATTGAAAACACCACAGTCTTCAACACATCCAGAGTAGGGATTTCCTGGAGGGCCTCATTCTGAGCATCTGAAAGCACTCTAGGAATAGTAACTAACTTTTCTTCTGGGACATGTTCTATTTTCCCAGTAAAAATATCCTAGAAATGATGACATATAGCTGTAGCAATTTCATTATCCCCTTGAATCTACACCTTATCTTTATTTTTTATTTTGTGTATGAACATTCTTTTTTTTTTCTCTAATAAAAACATAGAAATAACTGGAATTTTCATCTCCATATTTAAACCAGTGCAATTGAGACTTCTGTCTTAAGATAGCATCCTCTACCTTGAGATGTCTAATATACTCAGCTTGTAGTCTGTGAAACTCATGTTTGTTCATATCTGTGCTATTTGAGATCAGATTTTTCTTAGTTTCTCTGACCTTCTCTTCATATTCTTTCACGTTAGCATAAATGTCTCTAAATTCTTCTTTAGACCAATGGTTTAAAGTAGAGGTTAGTATTTTCAAATTTTGTTGGAATCTCCACATAGGTTCCCATCACAAGGTTTCTGCCAGCATGTCTCCACAGTGTTAATAAATGTGGGATTCTCTATCGAACAATCCAGAAATTTAAAATACTTGATATGTGATTCCACCCTTCTTGCACCTCTATAAGTAATGGAAAATGATCAGAGCCTATAGCAGATAGATGTGTGATGTTAGTCATTGGTATTTTTTCTAACCAAGCATCTGAAACCATTACCCTGTCCAACCTTTTCTATATTCTACAATGAATGCCTCTTAGATTAGACCAAGTAAATTTGGGACCCTGAAAACCCAGATTAGTTAAGCCACAATCCTCAATCACCCTCAAGAATTTAAAGATCTTCCTCATGTCATAAGGGATCTCTCCTAATTTTTAATCTACCTCAGTAATCATATTGAAGTCACCAATTGTGCACCAACGTAAAGATGTTAAAGACAGTTATACCATTTTATTCCATAGGGTCTTCTAAGAGAATCTCTACACTTAGCATAAACAAAGGTCATTAGATATGGTTGAACAAGAGCACTGTGAGTAATTAAGCAAGTAATCTATTGGTCCTCATTAGCAATGATGTCACAGGATATGTCAAGGGACCAGAAGATCTAAATTTTGCTATTAGAATTGCAGATAGCCTGCTCCATCTTGAGTAATCTTTTAGCTTCTACAAGGTGAGTGGTATTGGAGAAAGGCTCCAGCATTGTTACCAAAAAGATTTGATGAATGCGTATGATTTATTAAAGTCTTTCCAGTATACCTTGGGTAAAGATAACCTTTGCATTCCAAGTAAGGTGTCTGATCATCTGGCTATTTTATGAGAGTGAGACCTGGTAAAAGGTCTGGCTGTGTGACCAGGCATGCTGGGTAAGGTTTGTTTGATCCCTTTCTCTGACTTGAGTAAATGCCCCCTGGGAGATAGCCCTTGATTTTTAGTAATTTGGTTCACATCCATTGCAAAGTCCTCACGGTCTCCTGGATCAAATACATCAAGCAGATCTTCATCAATAGGTCCCATATGTTCTAATTTACTGTCATCTATATCATCCTCAGAGTGTATCACCCTGTATTCATCTTCTATCTCTGGAGAAGAGTTCTGATAACCAGACTCAGTGATAATATGATGAACCTTCTTTCCAGTGTCTTGCACCTGATCCAGAGTCACTTTTTCTTGAGAATTAGAGGAAGAACCTTGTACTATTTTAGAAGCCATTTCACCAATCTTCACCATCTCATCCAGCACCCCTGTAACCTCAGGTCTGCTCAGTCGGTTCTCTTTGACAGGACCCTTCAATTGCTCCAGATTGACTTTCTCATGAGAAGGTATTTTACTATTCTGCACCTTCTCATCAAGCACCCCTGTAATCTATGGTCTTCTCTCTTTTGCTCCCTCATCACCATTAACTGGATAAACATGTTCATCCCCTACATGGTCTTGTCGTAGGGCTATAAATATATTAGATGTAGCTGAAGCATCATCATCGTGTTGGTTCCTTATTTATTTAGTTGGAGAAATTGGATTACATATCATTTTTTGTGTGTCCCTTCTATGTCTCCTTTTGTGATTCTGCCACTCATTGATGGGGGCCTTGCCTCTATCTGCATTATGATGCTGTATGTTATCTGGTGAAGTTAGCCCCCTTTGATGCATCTGAGAGTAGTTTCCCTATCTAACTTCCTCCCGAGATCTCTCAGTTGAATCCATTTTTTTATTAGCAGCCTCATCTTTCCCTTTAATCACACAATCTTACAATATGCCTTTGATATTTGCAATAGGAGCAATAGTCTAGAACATCTTCATACAGAATGGTTTGCCATCTGCCTTACCATGTTCATCATTATCATATCCCATCCAAACATGTTGGGGACTTGGCTTGGTTAGATCAATTTACAGCTTGACCTTGGCCACACTCCCCCTAGTTTTTTTCTAAGTTGCCAAGTCTAGAAATAATACCTTCCCTATAGGAGAAATTAGGGGTGTCACCATCTCCAAACAATAACAGTGCCAAGAAAGCTCATGCAAGACGACCTAGATAGGAACTAGTGGAGTATCCTTTTCAGGGTTAAAAGTGGGGCTCCATAGTTGAAATCTCATCATCTGTCCTTGGATATATATCTTTCCTTTTGACTAAACTGTTGAATAGTCATATTCATTATCCAGATCAATGTACAGGTGTCCAGAGTTGAAGTGAGTAATTTTGACCCGCCCCTTTAACTCAGTTTGCAGAATAAATTATTGCCTAATCACCCCCATATTAGGCATGCTATTTTCAAATTTCCCAATCAAGGTAAACCTATATCTTTGAGCCAGTTTCACTGCATAATCTTCAGACTTAAACACAACCGTGAGAAGACCTTGTTTGGTGGTTATTTTGAGGGGGTCAATATGAATGATTTCTGCCTTCATAGCTTCTTGGGCTCTCATCTTCGTAGACAAAGAATGTGTAACCCTAGGTATAGGAGGTTTAGTGCCTTGACCTAGTTTAGGCCATGCAACAGCAAATACTAGAGCCCCTACAATTATTAAGGCTTGATTCATCAACCCCGGCATGACCTTCGTACTATCACTATTAGTTGTTACTAGAGATTCAACCATGTCAGGTTTTGCATTAGACAAATAGTAGAAAGATCAATCCATCAATATATCAAGGCACAAATACACAAGCAACTCACCAAAGTGGTGGGTTGTACATTCCCGCCATAGCCTCTTACAAAGGTCTACAATCATTATAAATAACGCAATTTTGCACAAGAAAAATGATATTACCATAGAATAGTTATATAGTTACTTAATCTCTATTTTATTGATGAACTCCAAGTCTAGTCTATATTAGCTAACCTCTATATCTATGAAATAATAGTTCACAAGTCTTATAGTTTACTAGTCATTAAATAAGGAAAATCTACATGTTACAAAAATTATTATTTATTCACCTATCTCAAGGCCATTTTCTACTTAGCATTCTTATTATATAATTCATCAATTAAGACACCACGACATCACATGCTAGATGTCAACTTAACTATTAATCATACAATACTAAGACCAATATCATTAGGCATGTAACAACCTTAAGGACTAGTTTCCATATTTTAACCAAGCAATGTCCACCAACTAGTTTAGTAGGCTTCTAGCTTAGAAGTCAAAGTCATTTATTAGAGAAAATTAGCTATCACATAAGCCATTTTATTGGGCAAAATTCCATAACATGACCATTTATCCAAGTCATGTAGATTTACTAGGTGAGCCCTTGGTTCTACACAAGATTACACATATCAATTAGTCTTAACCCTATACTCGACATAATCCACTACTAGATACTAATTAGAATTAATATGGGTCATACCTCTTAACTTGTGATTAATGATAAAGAATGGGTAACAATTCACCAAGGAAGACATCATGTCCAAAGAACAAAAATTGATTTAGCCACACACAACATAACCTCACATACAATCATGTATTCATATATACTCACCACACATAACATCATCAAAACATCATTACCTCTTTCGGATTCTCTAGGCATCATCATAACATCTTTATATCCTCCAGATTCACTAGGCATCATCATAATATCTTTATATCCTTCGGATTCACCGAGATTCATCATAATATCATTGTATCCTCCGAATTCACCGGGAATCATAATAATATCATTATATCCATTAGATTCACTGGGCATCATCATAATATCATTATATCCTTTGGATTTACCAGGCATCATCATAACATTATTCTATCCTTCGGGTTCACTGCGCATAATCATAACATCATTGTATCCTCCGAATTCACTGAGTATCATCATAATATTATTATATCATCTGGATTCATCAAGCATCATCATAACATCATTATATCCTCCGAATTCACCGGGCATCATTATAATATTATTATATCCTACGGGTTCACCATGTATTTTCATAACATCATTACCTCTTCTAGATTAACCGAGCATCATCATAATATCAACATATCCACCGGATTTACCGAGCATCAACATATCATTAGCACATATTGTAAGATAACCAACATTAACATACATATGTAATTAAACCAATGAACATGTACAAGCTACAATAATAGAGTATAAGTGATGCAAAGTTACACATATTATCATACTTTACAATTAGTCATCACTACATAATATATGTAGATGTATGAGCATGAATATCTCAATGATATACACAATCATCACTTTTCCAAGGTTATCATGTTTATTAGAAAGTAAATTATAAGTCAAGTGCATTCTTGTAATCGCCTCTTATGTTCCAACTTTTCACAATACTAACCCAAAATGGGAAATTATTCACATAAGCAATAGCATAATCATTGGACTTCGTTCATAGCAAGAGTGATAAAATAAATAGAGGTTAACTTGGTGAACAAATTAATCAATCTAGCGATAGCATAACAATAAGTCCAATTCACAAAACTTTCTAAGGCTATCCATATCATGAAAATAAGATAATCAATAAAGTATAAATCAATAAAGTATACATATTATCCAACCATCGACCACATACAAAATTGACAATTGGATTTAACATTTATGATATCAATAACATTATTTAGACATCTGAAAAATATCTAGGTCACTAGGGAATTTCATCGTTCAAGCTTAATAATGCCAAAGTTCACTTCTACAAGGCTAACTTCTTCCTGAAATTAGGTTAGGTTATCTAATCTCACCATAACGGCTTATCAATCATTACTAGGCCTATAAAGGACAATCCTCTTCAAGTAATCTTTCTAAGTCACCCCAACACTAAGGCCATTCTATAGCTAGTCATATCTAGGTTAACATACTTAACGTTATCCAACAATATGATTATTAACTATTAAATCAACTAGATTATCTAATACTATTCATGAGACTACTAGTAGAACTATCCAAGGTTCTAGGCTAAGGGTCAAGCATCATCCTTTGCAAGTTTAATGTCCTATAAGAATCAACTACTCCCAAATATCACCACTCAACCCTTTATTATCTAAGACCTTGCCCAATTTTAAAAAATATCAATAATTATACTATAATCAAGCTCAATCTAACTACGAGTAAGCCTAACCTACCTTGAGTCCAAGTAACTGACGAACCAAAAAGCTTTGTTTTTCCTTTTCTTAAAGCTTCTTCTTCTATGAGCCAAGGCATTACAACAAGAATACTAATGCCCATTATGGTACCATTGTTCCATGGGTTCAAAAATGATACCAAACCCCTAAGTGGGTTCCACCTCTGAAAATAGAGTTTCTGAGACCAACCTATTGTTCAACTATCATTTGGGAGTTATAACCCTCAAGAAATTTTAGTAAATTAGTCATATTTTTGGCTACAATTAACCCTCAAATACTTAGGGGTTTTGGGTCTAGAAATCAAGAAATTAGCACCAAACTAGAAGGAATCGTACCTTAGATTTATAGAAAAAATGAATGACACAAGTTATTCAAGATCCTAATCAACCCAAAAGAATCACTTTGAAGATTTTGCACTCTATTAGGGCTATGGCTCAAGAGGGAGGCACAAATTTGCCAAAATTTTAGGCAAGAAGACCCTTAAATAGGTTTCGTCGAGGTCTAAAGTATCGTGCTCACGCCTTTTGCATGGTTGTGACCAAGGCACCATATTCATACCTACACCTCTGTAGTTGAGGAATCTATTGCGATGCCATGCATGGTCGAAGCCAAGAGCTTGGTTTTGGGCTTTGGTCGATGCCTCAAGATGCATTCGGAGTATATTTCGTGCAAATAAAATATGTAACCACATAGATTTTGATGTTTATAATGCGTTGAAAAAGTTGGAGTTTTCATTTAAGATTGATTCACTATATATTTTCATTGTTGGTCTATTAGGACCAACTAAAACTTCAAATTGAGATAATGGTTCTAAAAAACCAAACAAACCACAAGGTAACCGATCAATTACTTTCGGCAATTCTGTAATGACTTAGGTAACTATGGAGAATTGCTATCGATGAAAATAAGCAATAATGCAAACAATGACCTAAAGGGTCATTACATTATGTTTTGATTACATAGGTTATTGAGGTGGCCTCTAACCTACGATAGGCTTGAGATAACCATCATGGATAGTCCTAGGGTTGATTCGGGCTAGAGATATAGTTCCTCGCATTCCTTAAGGTCTCAACCACAACCTATATGGGTTACTATATTTTGACCGCAACCACTTTATACAAATAAGGAGGTGTAGTTTGGGCATTTATCATAGAGCCCCTCCAATCTTATTTAAAACTTATCTTTTGAAAACATAAAAGTCCTTTATCAAAATAACTTTTGTATAATATTTGATTATATCCTACATCAACCATGACTTAGAAAATCAGCAGAGTAAGCAATTGAAGAATGCAAGAAGATAAGGGTAACTAAAACTAGAAAAGAAAACCAAAGGTGTTCAGCAAATATCAGTTTCTCAAAACTAATAATTTTTGTATAGATGCAAGATTAGCCACAGACTCACAAAGAATCAACAAAGGGCTCTAATTTTTTAGTATATCCTTTCTATTCTACAAGAGTATAATGGTTTCAAATACCTAGGATTGACAAAAAAGGGCCAAAATGGTAAAAAGAATTCAAAAAAGGAAAAAAGCTTGAAAACTGGCAATTTCTCTAACGATGTTGGAAAAGGAAATAAGGGATTATTAGACAAGAAAAAGGAAAAGACTTCCTATTCAAATCCCCAACAAATCATTAATAAAATTTAGTATATGATCATTTGAAAGTGGTATTTGTTTCCATTCTCCAGATATGGATTTTGTCATTTTTGTTATACTTAATAGGTATTGTTTTGTCTACTCACCATGAGAGGGGGATGATGTTAGAAAATAAACCCTTTCACTTATGTTATAGATTATTTTCTTTGGCTTTTTCAAAATTGACCATAGTTGTAGTAAAGTGAACTATATCTACTAAAAATTTACCTTGAGTGCAAGTATTTGCAAAGGAATCAGCATGATTGATTAAGAGTGATGTTTTCTTCAACTATCATTACTAATATTTCACATGTACTTTTATCATAAGGGCCATTCCAAAAAGGCTATAATATTCATTTTCCACAGGCGTGTGTTCACCACAAATATCATATTTCCCTCTCTGACTAGTCAGGAGAGGATGAACCATAAAGGGAATCCATAAGTTATGACGGTATTTCAAGAAAGGGTAAAGTGCAGAATCAACCCAAAGATCATAATAATTATTGTTATATCAAGGCCCATGGAGTCTAGTATTGCACAAATATTCATAAGATACATCATGATTCATGATCATTGAAAGGACTATATATTCAAATTTTATACACCATAATCAACATATTATAATGTTCAGTTACTTGAAAATCCCATAATTTTTACATTAATCATAAAAGCCATGTCGCAAGGACCATATCATGAGGGTCACGTTGTAAGGACAATGCCATGAGGGTCATATTGTAAGGACTATGCTATGAGGGTCATATCATGATGACCATTTTGTGAGTGCTATGTCATGAGGACCATGCCACAAAGGGTATCATGTTACTTATTTGTTTCTATAAAGATCAAATATTTATTTTCCATCTATATTGAAGAAGATATATAATCCAAAGCATATCCATAAGTAACTATCAACATTCAAAGTTAGATGATGAGAAAAATTACCCAAAAATTAACAATTAAAATGTCATCTATAACATGTAATGCTATCAAAAGTTTGATGGTAGGTGAGAGTTAACATGAAACAAACAATTTAAGGGATATTTACTAGTTAGGCCATATCCAATATTGGATAATGTGGGAGATCTACCTTAAAGATGACAATTCCAATGACATTTGTAAACCATGTCATATACAAAGTTTAATGATATGCAAGATTTACTTTAAAATAACAAAATTTAAGGGGATACTTATAACAAGAACCAATACAAATGAAATATAAAATTTACCCAAAAATATATGCAAGATCATAAAGTTTCAGTCATTGAATTATATTCAAAATGTGTAAGATATTAACAGAGAACATTGCATTGAATGATCATTAAGGCCATTGTATTTCAAGTACTACGATGACTGTTACATTCAATGACCACGAGGGACATTGTATTTGACTACTTTGATGACTATTACATTCAACGACCGTGAGGGTCATTAAATTTGACTACTTTGATGAATGTTATATTCAATAATTAGAAGGACCATTATATTCAAACACCCTAATTACTTTTATGTTTATCCATCATAAGATTCATCTTATCTATTGATCAAGAGGGTTCTCATGTCTATATTATTGAAAAAGTCAATAGTTCATTTGTCAGGAATTACAAAACATGGCTACTTCTCTCAAGGAATCAACATAAATAAAATATTATAAGAAAATTATTTATATGTTGGTTACTTTACTACTAACAAGTCTTATTTTAGATTTTGTTTGAGAGCATCTGAAAGCATGAAATCTCAATAAAACCATAGGTGCAGACTATGCCAAAAAGAATACAACACAATGTGAAACTCTTTTTTGCAGCAAACTAGGACATTGTCTTAAGAGGAATACCAAACTCTTTGAATGTGACTCGAGATATCACATACACCTCAGTCAAGTCACACCTTGATCATAAGGCATGTAGAAATTTTCTTTATTTGTTATTTTAGTTTTTCCTGAAGGGTAATATCAAATCTCAAACTGGAAATAATTTCCCATTCCTTTAGATTTAGGTGAAAATATGCCTTGAGCTTTGGAAAATTAAATCCATGTAGATCTTACTTATAGGTGTAAGGGTCTCCACATTAATAATTGAGTTAATTTCAAGTCACTTTTCTATAATTCAATTTATTTTTCACTCATCCAAAATCAAAAGTCATCTTAGCATAAAAGTTTTTCTTTTCTATCGACTGAGTCTAAAAACAACCAATTTGATTCCATCAATCTCAGTATATGCAGGTAAGTTCATTTTTGAAAACTCTATTGCAATCCACAAATTCCTAATCCTTATATTTCCCATCTTTTGGTACATTCCATAATATTGGATAACATTTGAATTGTTTTTAAAATCATGCATAAAATCAACCATTTCAACTAAACTGGCTTTGACTCTTATAAACTGATATGTGTAGAAAAAAATACCAAGTTTCACCCATAATTACTTGATATTCAGGCTAATATGAACCACTTCTGAGAGACAAATTAGTGGTAGGATGAAATTTTGATTATAAATTTCATTTTCCTATGTATCTCTTGTATCAATCCCGCTTAAATAGAGGGGCAAATATTGACACCTCATTTTACCCTCCCGACCTGATTAATAGTTGAGCTTTTGAATACCTAAATAATTTTGAATAATTATTTTGAAAAATTAAAGACATTTTCCAGAACAAAAATTAGTCACAAATTATGTTGCTATATAGATGTGTGTGTGTATAGTGGCAAAATATTTATTGTTGGTTATTTAATTCATAAATATCAAATAATTTATTTTAAACTTATTTGTCTTAGCCTATTTTCATAATTGTAAGGTTGTAAATTTTGTTCAAGAACTCGGTCCTTTATTTTAAAACAATTGGACCATTTTTTAGGCTAAACTATAGGTCTAAATTGACATTAATTCCATCAGTTCCTCCATCAACTACATGTGTTCCCCTTGTTATCCTTCATATATATCCCTCAGTCTCTAAAATATCACACAAAATTAATTCTCATGCATTCCTTTCAACTTATGCTTTCCCCATATTTTCCTTTTCCTATTTCATAGAACAACATGAAGTGGTCCTCAAGGTTATTTTCTATTTTTTGTGCTTTTGCTTCCTTTAAATATTTTTTATAGCTCTCCTAAGTCATTTATGATATCTGGTACTAATAGTTTAATATTGGGTAGTTCAACTAATTATTATGTCAGTTTTCCTATTTTAGAGCTTTTAAAGTTGAGAAATAGGTTTTGGGCCTAAAATTCAAGTAAATAACCTCGAATGAGAATTTTGATAGTTTCTGTAGCTTTAGATGTGGATTTTAGGATGAGGAAATTTTTGTTCAAGTCCTAAGACTTTCAGGCTTATTTTGGAATATTGGTAAGAAATTGGTTAACAATAGTATATAGGGTGTGGCACCCATGTTTTGTCAAAATAACCTTTGTTGGAAATTTTATCCATTTTGCTGAGTTTGGAGTGTTATTTGTACTAGGATGGAATAGTTCATTTGTGTGCACGGGGTTCAAAATAAATCTTTACGACCCGATCAAAGACCATTTGGACATAGATTATTGCTGGTGTAACAACACCTAATGCATGACAAGATTACTTATCCCATTCACAAAGAGTTGGTTGTGTTTTAAAAAGGTCAAATTATTGTCCATCGCATTTTCTAGTCTTCCCTCATATTTTATAAGATGTGGTTTTTAATGTTTGATTTTGGAATTTAGGTGAGGGTTTTGGATGGTTATAATTTAAATGCTATTTCCATGGTTTACATGCATTTGTTTATGCTTGATTGATGGATTTTAGAACTCATTGAGTTCATGGGCATGGTAAATTGAATGGGGGTCATGGATTTCCAAAACTTATGAATGTTTGTATTGGAATTAGAAATTAACTCAACCCACCTTATGAGATTGGCTTTGAAACATGACTATATGCATAATTTAACCACTTTTGAAACTATTGCATTGCATAAAAATACAAAAGGAGTATAAATGGTTTTAAAAGGACTTGATTTCCATGGATTGGTTTTAAAGTTAAACTTTGGAGTCTTATGGCTAATTGGTTTGGTTTGCCACAGTGGAATTGGCTTGCAAGCAAAATTAATAGGTATGCCGATACTATTTGGTAAATTTGAAAAAATGATGACTCCTTGGTTAAATGGATGTGTTATGTGTAGATATTTTAATTGGACTTAAAGAGGGTTGTGTAGCTAATCGTAAAAAGTGGAGATCCTGGAGGGATCGATACTAGAAACCACATTTGCTAGTGTGGGGTCCTTGGTGTCCTTGTACATAGTTCACACTATATATATTTTTGGAATGGCTGGTGTCTTGGATATCCTGAACTTTCATTGGATTTATCTGGTTCATGTGGCTATATTTCATTAGGGACTTTTCGGTGGAGAGATTCGAACCCATACAGCCCATGGTTATTTTTAGGATGGTTAGAGCTACACAGTCAAGCTTAATGGTTTTAAAACTTATGAAACCTTGTTCTGTATCCCAACATCTTATGCTATATATGTATGTAAGTATGCGAACATATATATTGAGTTTGTATTTAATTTAGAAATGGAATTATCTTGTCCCTACAATGAGTTACATGCTAGCGCTCACCCTGCTAACCGTCCTAAGATCCTATATTGTTTAATAATGTGGAATTTGAAGATATTTTTTTTACCCCTATGCAATGTTAGATGATCCAGTACACCGATTGGTTTGCGGTGAAGTGATGAGCTTTCATCTTTCATAAAGCTTTGTCATTCCATAGGTTTCTTTCCCTATTTTAGAACTGAAGATTTTGCATTAAGATTATCATTATCACTGTCATAGTCGGGATTATATCCCAAACTAGTTTTATATTTAGATTAGTTTAGAGGTTTTTGTGGATATCTAGGGGTTGGATGGTGTTGTTGACTCTTAGAGCTTATTCTAGATTTACATTAATTGTTTTATTTTTTATTCTCTAGTTATCTTCTTCTTTTGTTATTATTTGGATTTTGCTCAGTTGAACAAGCTATGGGGTGGTCTTCGATCCTTGATGGGCTTGAGATACTCAACATAACTAGGCTCGGGGTAGGGTCATGACAAGCTTGGTATCAGAGCTGGGTTTTAAGTTCTTTTGGTGTCCAAAAAGTCATGTCGAGTAGAGTATCTTTTATGGGTTTGCAGTGCACCACACTTAAAATAGAGATGCTATAAGACATTTTTGAATGTTTCCCTATCTTGTGATCTATTTTCAGTTATAGAGTCTATGGTCATTGAATTTCTCTAACTCCTAATTTTCTTATATTTTAAATCATGCCTCCTCAAAGATCTTATGCTCGTAGAAACTCTTTCAGACACTCTATCCTACGTCTGGACAGTATTGATGGAACTTAACCTACTTATGTTCTATAGACCTAGTCTAGGGTCCTTGATCTTGATTTTACTATCCCTCATAGAGTTCCATCAATTTTAACTAGTCCATCTCAATCTTCCTGGGTGATGATACTCATGCACCAACATCTTAGGGTGACATCTGTAATGTAGAGTTTTATCAATCTATTTATCTATTAACACAGTTGGTGCCCTCCAAATCATACCAGTCATGACATGGTGGTTTTGTTGCTCATTCTTTAGAGGTTACTTGAGTTGGTCAGTTCATGAGATTAAATTCCCCATCATTTACTAGCTCTAATGTTGAGAAGGATCTTCTAGGGTTTGTGGATAGATAGAGAAGATATTTAGGGAAATACATGCTATTGATTCTAAGGGTATGGAGTTTGCTATGTACTAGTTGAATGATTTAGCTAATTAGTGGCATGAGGAGTAGGAGTAGTTAAGTGGTGATGATGTGGAGCCAGCTTTATAGGTTGTTTTTTGGATGCCTTTCTTGATTATTTCTTTACTTAGGAGCTGAGAAAAGCTAAGGCTGAGGAGTTTGTGAACCTAAAGTAGGACAAGATGAATATGAAGCAGTATTTTTTAAAATTATAGTAGTAGCCTTGTTATGATCCTAAATTGGTTCCTTCTATGAGAAGAAAGATGAGAAAATTTACTTTTGGGTTATCCCATGATTTAGTATTGGAGTGCAAGGATGCTATGTTGAATAATGATATGAATATCTCTAAGCTTCTGGTTTATATGCAATAGGTTTAAGATGAAAAGAAGAAGCAGTTGGAAATGAAAAATAGGTAGAATAAGAAGTCAGGTATTTAGAGTAGGGTGCATTAGTTGACAATGAAAGAGATGGTTGGTAGTGGAGCAAGATGAAAACTTGGGGAAATTCTTGTACATATTTGTCGGCTAGTGCTCCTTATCCTAATCCATCTGGTGATCATCACTTTAAGACTAATAGTGGCATTAAGTCACAGGTTGCCCAATCTCAAGACAGTGGAGCTCTGTCATCCCCATTATATCCTCCTTATAGATTTTACAATCTGCTTCATCCGGGTTATTATGACAAGGGAAGGAATTAGTGTGTAATTATGGTTATCTTGGTCACATACAGTGGGATTGCCCCAAGGCTAATGTAGCCACTAAGGATAATAAATTTTGGTCGTGACTTCATTGGCTTCTGCACCAAAAGGTGCTACTTATAATACTAGGACTGCTTGGAATCTTCTCTATTCTCATACCATCAATCCAAAATCTGAGGCATCTCCGAATATTGTCACTGCTAAATTAAAACTCTCATCTCATAATATGTATTATTTGCTGATTGGGGGTCCGGCATTCTCTATGTGACCCTATATATGGTTGTACATTTTGATTTTTATCCAAAAAGTATTTTTGACCCTTTTTCTGTGTCTACTGTAGGTGGGTGACTCTATTGTGGCTAAAAAGATCTATAGGGGTTATGTGGTATATATTTTTCATAAGGAGACTTTGGTAGATTTACTAGAGCTTGATATGGTAAACTGTGATGTAATCTTATGGTTGGATTGGCTTCCTTCGTGCCAAGCTTCTTTGGATCGTAGGACTCAAAAGTTAGTTTTTAATTTTTTAATGAAATGGTAATGGAATGATAGGTAAGTTCCTTAGTGCTTAAAGAGAGGTTAATTTTATATCTTAGAGCATAGAGGTTGATTTCCAATTGGTGTCTATATTATTTTGTTTGGGTTATAAATTCTAGTTCTGAGACTCCGTTCTTGCAATTGTCCCTGTTTTCAATGAGTTTCCTGATGTATTTCTCAAGATCATCTTGGTATTTCTCTCGATAGGGAAATAGACTTTAGGATTAATCTTCTATTGGATATATGTCCTATCTCTATTCCTCTATATATAATGGATCTAGCTAAGTTGAAGGAACTAGAGAATAAGTTAAAAAATCTTCTTGATAAGGGTTTCATCCATCCTGGTGTTTCCCTATGGGGTGCCATATGTTTTTCGTGTGAAAGAAAGATGGGTCTCTTCAAATCTGTATAGATTATTGGCAGCTGAATAAGGTGTCAATTAAGAATTAGTATCCTCTTTCTAGAATTTATGATCTTTTTGAACATCTTTAGGGTGATAGATATATTTCTAAGATTGACCTCTGTTTGAGCTATAATTAGTTGAGAATTTGGGAGGGTGACATGCCCAAGACTACTTTTCAAATCCAGTATGGTCATTATAAGTTCTTGGTTATTTCATTTGTATTGAACGATGCTCCAACTACTTTTATGGATCTTATAAATTGAGTTTTCAAGAAGTTTTTAAACCCATTTGTTATAGTCTTCATTGATGATATCTTGGTGTATTCTAAGAGTGAGCATGATTATGCCAATTACTTTCGAATAGTGTTGTAGACTCTTAAGGATCAGAAGTTTATGCTAAATTTTCTAAGTCTGAGATTTTGTTGAATGTTGTGACTTTTTTTGGGAATGTTATTTCTAGTGAGGGGATCAAGGTAGATCCACAGAAAGTTAAGGCGGTTAAGAGGTGGCCTATACCCTTCACTCCAGCTGATATTCGGAGCTTCTTGGCACTGGCTGGGTATTATAGGAGGTTTGTAGAGAGTTTCACTTTTTTTGATGCTCTATTAATGATGTTGACTCATAAAAAGGTAAAGTTTTTATGGTCCAATGCTTGTAAGGGTATCTTCGAGAAGTTGAAGAATAAATTGACTTTTATGTTAGTTCTAAACTTGCTCGTGGGTACTGACAGTTTTGTGGTGTATTGCGATGCATCCCATGTGGAAATAGGTTGTGTTTTGATGTACCATACTATGGTTGTGGCCTATTCTTCTTTGAAGCTCAAGGTTTATTAAGGGAATTATCCAACTTA
This sequence comes from Capsicum annuum, assembly GCF_002878395.1. NCBI lineage: Eukaryota > Viridiplantae > Streptophyta > Magnoliopsida > Solanales > Solanaceae > Capsicum > Capsicum annuum. The sequence continues at coordinate 52,132,417 of NC_061117.1, forward strand.
TAATTTAGAGTGGGCGGTTGTAGTTTTTACACTAAAGATTTTGCACCATTGTTTGTTTGGGTTGCATGTATTCATCTATTCAGATCATAAAGGCTGTAGTATGTGGTTACTTAGAATGAGTTAAATCTTCAGAAGAGATGATGCTTGAGTTGATAATAAACTATGATATGAGTCTTTACTATCATTTAGTAAAGTTTATGTAGGTTATGATGCTCTTAGAAAGTTTTCTATGTGGAGATTATCTTATGTAGAGGAGGAGAAAAGAGGATTGGTGAAGGATATTCGCCAGCTAGCTAATTTGGAAGTTTGTCTTTTGGACTCTGGGATGGAGGGGTGATTGTTCAAGAAGTGGTGTTCAAGAAGTGGTTAAATCATCTCTCGATGCTAAGGTAAAGGAGAAGAAATCTTTGGATCCCATTCCGAGGCAAATTAAGGATTATGTGAGCTAGCAAAAGATTAAGGCCTTTGAGATTGGTGGTGATAGTATCCTGATGTACCAAGGTAGTTTGTATGTTCCTAAAATTAATAGGCTGTAAGAGAGGGTTTTGACTGAGGCTCATGAATTGAGGTATACAGTTTACCCTGATTTGACATAGATATATCATTATGTTAAGGAGTTCTATTAGTGAAATAATATAAAGATGGATATGGCTAAGTTTATGGATAAGTGTATGATTTGTCATCTAGTAAAGGTTGAACACTTGATGTTGGGTGGCATGTTAGAAGAAATTAAGTTGCCTAGGTGGAAGTAGGAGGAGATCAATATGGATTTTTTATAGGCCTTCCACGGTCTCCTAAACAATATGATTTGATTTACGTCATTATGGATAGGATGACTGAGTTTGCTCACTTCTTGGTGGTGAGGACTGCTTACTCTAAGAGATTATGCTAAGTTATCTATTGAGGAGATAGTTAGATTGCATGGTGCCCCTGTTTCTGTTATTTTAAATTGAGGTACGTAATTTCTTCTTAATTTTGGCATTAATTTTTGAAAGTTTTGAGGGATAAAGTAAACCTTAGCACCATTTTCCACCCTCAAATGTATGGATAAGTAAAATGAACTATTCTGATATTGGAAGATATAATAAGGGCCTGTGTGACTTATTTTTGAGGAAGCTATGTTGATCACTTACCCTTAATTGAGTTTACTTATAATAACAGTTATCACTCTAGTATTGGGATGGCTCTACTCTAAGATCTTTATGGTAGGAGGTATAGGTCTCTTATTGGGTGGTTCAAGGTTCGTGAGACTAGATTTTTTGGTCCTAACTTGGTTTCCCAAGCTATAGAAAAGGTGAAGGTGATTTGGAATAGGCTTAAAACTTCCCAAAGTCACAAAATATCTAATCCAGATATGAGGCGAAGAAGATAAGAGTTTTCTATAGTTGATTAGGAGTCCTTAAAAGTTTTTCTCATGAAATAAGTGATGAGGTTTGGGAATAAATGGAAGATCAGTCATGATTATGTTGATCCATACCTAATTCTTAGGAGAGTTGGGAATGTTGCCTATGAGTTGAAGTTGCCTATAAGCTTGGGTTCTATTAATCCAGTTTTCCATATGTCTATGTTGAAGAAGTGTGTGGGTGATCCTTACTTGATTTTCTATGTGGAGGACGTTGGTGTTTCATATTCCTTGTCATATGAGAAGGTCTCGATTGAGTTTTTATAGGAAAGTCTATAGATTAAAAACTATAGATGTGGCCTCGGTAAGAGTTCTTTGGAGGAATCAAAAGGTTTAAGAAGCTACATGGGAAGTTGAGGAGGACATGAAGTCAAAATATCCGTTCCTATTCCCCACGTTGAATGAAAATGCTTGAGGTATGATTCTCGTTCTTTTTTTGTGGCCTTTAGAATTATTTGTTTGGTTGTGTGAGCATTATTTCTTATTATCGTGCTAATGAATGACTTAACTCATCATTTGGAGATGAATGATAGGGGAAGGGGTGTTGGCAACTGAAAATTTCATGTGTGTTGAGCTCACTGCCTAGAAGACAACTCACGTGATGAGTTGTTATCACTCATCACAAATCGTATGGTGCTAATCATATCATAACTAGTTAGGATTGCCCGAGGTTTTGTTTGGATCATGACTACAACCTTACCAGTTATATGGTGATGTCATGAGTCATAGTTTGATATTTGGATTGATTTAGAGGCTTTGTGTCTATGTGTGGGTTAGAAGGTGTTGTTGACTCTTAGAGCTTATTCAGGAAATACATTAATTGTTTTATTCTTTATTATTTTGTTGTCTTCTTCTTTGTTATTATTTGGATTTTTCTCGATTGAAAAGGCTATGGGGGTCGCCTTCGGTCCTCAATAGGCTTGAGATACTCGTCATGAACAGACTCGGGGTTACGTCTTGAAATGGCTGGGCCCCCCTCTCCTGGAGTACTCATTTCAGGTGCATCTCTATGATCAGTCATCTCTAAATCAATATCAATCCCCACATCATCAACCTCCATACCTAGCCTATGAATAATGCTCTGTCGGAACTGGCAACCCCTCTGATTGGGTTAGAATCACTGTCAAACGTGCACGAGCTCTTTGGGTAAAGATCAGGTTCGTCAGATCATTGAAAATACTCTTCAGAGAAACACTCATTACCTTTAACCTCCTATCAATATTCAGGATCCCAGGAACTCCCTCCTCATCATACAACTACTGAATGAGGCACATGAAAGGCATGTGGTCAAATTGATACTTTATAACTGCTGTCAAATTCTCGAATATACTATCATATAACTCATACTTGATAACTGCTATAAAATTGACCTCATATCCTGCTATCAAACTAGCAATGAATGAAGCTCGGTCCAATGTCAATAGAATGTCCATAATAGTCAAAACACGAACCACAGTCCACCAAAATTTCACCGCAAAATTTAGAGCAGCCTTCTTAATCACCTTTTTCCCTCAATCCAGAGGGCGTTATCTCTTAAGTTGGTAATCAGGTTGGTGATCCATCTTGCCAAATTCAAACTTTGTTTCCTTTGATCAATGTCTTCTATCACCTTTCTATCCCATGAAAATATTTATTTTTGTCACATCAATAGTAAATATCGGGGCTATATAATAATCACAAAAAGAACCCAACAAATAGCTATTGCTAAAAGATCAACCTGAACCTCTCTCACTAAAATGGACTCTAGTTAGGACTTTGTTGTACCTTTTCCACCTTTAGGTGTGGTTAAAGAAACTGTGGTGGCATTGGGAACGTAGAACTCACGACCAAAGCCTGACTTTTTGAACCCTGGGGTCTAGTCATCCACCCCAGCTGGTATTGACCAAATGAAGCCCATAGATTTGGTGCCCTTGCTATCTCTCCTAAATCAATCCTCATCTTACCCCAAATTGACCTAGTAGGTTGAACTACCTTAGTAAAAATATCTCCCTCATACAATATGTGCATCCTTAATATAGGCCACCTCGGGTTCACCCCAGTAATAGGCACAGCTAAGGTATTTTTAGACTCTAAAACTGGGTCATCTTGTGGAGAACTTGGAGGCTAAGGATCCTATGCAGGAAGGTCTATGGATGTTACTAGACAAGAGGGCACCTAATGTGAGGCTTAAGTTATACTCTCCTCATATTGAGGTACTATTGATGGCGACTTATGATCTAACACCTCCTTATACTAAGGGTCGTGTGTAGTCTCCTCCTCTTCTACATCAAACTCATCCTCCTCCTCAAAATCCTCCTCGGACTAGGGAAAGTATGAGGGTGACATCTTAGTCAACTTTATCCTAAGACTAGGAACTAGTTTAGTTGCGACTGTATGGTCCCCAGTCTGTGTAGATACGAGATGAGAGATCCACTGACTCTATGCTGGTACATGAATACCCAGGGTGGCGGAAATAATGGCCTTAGCTGCATCCTATCTTTGGCCCTTAGTTCGTGGGGCTACTGGTTTATTCGAGAAATTTAGTACTCCTACATTGAGCCACTGTGCTTAGGGGATTTTTCCCGACTTCTTGATCTTCTTTCCCTCTTCATCTAAGCCTTTGGTGCCATAGTACATGAAAAAGCTTGTGTTAGTGCCTAAAAGAGAGTAAGGATTGCAAAATTTGAAGAAAAATCAAAATTGTTAAAATTCAAAATTTTCCTAAATTTTGCATCCATATATAGTAAAATTTAGCCCATTCCAGTCCAATATTGCACATACAGCTTGTATCAACTTTCAACACACATGCAAAGCTCACAAACTTTGGGATTTCATCAATCTTTCTCAACTTAAACTTCCATTTAGGGCATGATCATAGAGTTTTAATTCAAGAACAATGCACCAATTTCAACCTTTTGATAGTTCTAGGCTCCCACATATAATTTTGTTGATATTTACGTAATTTGAAAGAAAATACGCATACCAACAAGCATATTTTTAGCACAAAATAATACTATGAGGAGCCATGAATTTTACATTTTATATCAAGATATAGAAGTGAAAATTTAAAAGATGAAGAAAAATCCTTGTTTGAATGCATAATACATGCAATTGGATGTGTTGGTACTGAAAAAGAAAAGTCCTTGCCTTATTTAAATTGTAGGAGGAGTTGGAAGGTTTAAATTTGGGAGAGAGTTAGAAATTGTACGTTAATAGGACTTTGGAATCGGGTTAGGATGCTTAAATTACCCTAGAGGGTCGATATTGGGTCAAGTCCTTATGGGCCGGCCCATATTTAAAAGAAAATTAGGCCTAAAATTTTGGACACCTACAACGCCACTTGTGACCCATAGGTAGGAGGCCATAGGTGACCAAAAATTTTGGGAAATTTCTATGTCTCTGAACTTTATGTTCTGACACTTTCGGAACCACTTATGAGGTCGTAAGTGGTACTTACAACCCCATAAGTAGGTTCATAAGTAAAACATTAGAGGGTCCAAAAATCCTCAAAATTTATTGCACAACTTACCGGGCTGGAGTGGGTCTTATGACCTCCATGGGTGGATCAATAAGTCCCCTTACCTGGAATTATCTAAATTTAGCAATGTTTTACCATTTTTGGTTTATCCTCATCTATGCACCTACAAAAAAGAAAAACAATGTGAACACTAAAATAGTGGGTAGCCTCTCACCCAAAACTTGATTAAATGTTGCGACATGATGTGGTTATATTAGTTAATCTCGCTTCACCAATAATCCCATGGGTTACCTCTCATGTAGAACTTGTAACATTGCATCAAAATGCGGGTACTTTGATTACTTAGAATTCATCAAGATAACAATAAAAATGGCCTCCTGGATCATCAATATTGTTTACCATCGAGACCACCCTCATGTCAGTTGGTTGTTTCATGATTCTACAAACATTGAAGATGACCTCCTCATTATTAAACATAAACTTAAGCTATCCCTTCTCCATATCCACTAATGGTTTACACATGAAAAAAAGGGGTCTTACCAAGATTATGGGAATCTCAAAGTCAACTTCACAATCCAAAACTACAAAGTTAGCCTGAAAGATAAAGTTATCTACTTTGGCAAAAACATCAACAACTGCATTTTCATTGGTTTCGGAGGGCTCAATCCCTACTATTTGAACACTACCAACAACATCAAATTAATTTTGGCACCCAAGTTACACCACGCTCTAGCAAACCTAGATATTTCTATGGTGTATGGGATCATGAATGATCAAGGATCATTCTTATTTTGCGCCAGAGATCGAGAAGTGATCACACTACAATGATGTAATCTACTGACATCCTCAAAATTAACAACTTTCTTCTTAGTTACCAACTCCTTCATAAATTTTGCATATCTAAGTATCTGTTCTAGAGCTTCTGTAAGGTAGATATTCAGACTCTACTCCTTCATCATAGCAATGAACTTTTTAAACTACCCTTCTTCCTTCTTTTACTTTAATTATTGAGTACAAGATGTAAGAGATCATGCAATTTCCTGTACTACTGGCTCATTAATCTTTCCCTTGCTTTTATCCCTCTCAGCAGTATGCTCAATATTTGTTTACTTTTCTAACTCTACATTAAGTGTTACCTCAACCTCAACACTATCATTAGTTGGCACATCAATTGTAGGCATAGGGGGATTGATAATTTCTTTACTCCTCTGAGTGGTGATAGCTACACAGTGATTGTTATTCTTAGGATCTTGTAATGTGTTGCTCGAAATGGTGCCCGACTACCTCTGATTCAAGGATGTAGACATTTTTCCAAACTACTGGTCTGTTTGCTTTATCACAGTAGCATGTGACTCTACCTTCTGGGTCAACCCCAAAATGTCTACCGTCATCTCCTTAAGGAAATTTTCTTCACTATTCTAAATCTTTACTAGCTTTAACAAATAACCTCCATCCTCGACTCAGTTTCTCGACTTGCTGGTGGAACATACACACCACCCTTATCCGTGTAATCATCATTGCATATCCATTCACTATCCTGCTCTCTGCATATATCTTTGTACCTATCCCTATAGTAGTTAGGGACTTGGTTTAATTTCCCCTTGACTCAAAAATCCATCAACTCTCTATCTAGGTATTTTTCTTCTTTGTATAAATAAGAATTATATGATTTAGAGGCCTTTGCCTATAAGCCCACAATGTTTACCTTCTCAGAGTACATTAATGCGAATTTCTTTATTAAAATCCCAATCTCCATCCCTATTTGAGAAACTTCTTCTACCATTATGTCATAATCAACTATGTGCTCATTATAAGCACCAATAGCATATGTTCTAGCAGACTTGTTTCAAAAATTCATCCCAAAAATGTCAAAGACTTGTTTTAAAATATGAATCCACTTTTATACACATAGAATGTCTAATATTTTCACTTTTTGTTGAGTGGGAAATTGAATAAGCTTTCCATCGATACCTTTTTCATAAAATTTTGGTATCGTGGTGGAAAGTTATGGTTGAAATATAGAAAGCAGTTAAAACTACCCAGGTGTGATGGTGAGAGCCGATGGACCATCTGGATAGTGACAGACCATCGAGCTAGCAACGGACCATCGCCTAAGCCATCACAGTAGAGTCAGTGAGGCCACATTCTGCCTAAGGGTGATGGCTTAGGCGGACAGACTGTTGAGCTAGTGAAGGACCATCACCCAAGCCATCGCAGGAGAGGTAGTGAACACCTATTCTTCCCAACTGCGATGGTCAGGACCAACGAACAGTCGACCCAGCGACGGATCATCGTACCCATTGTCACATATTTTTTTTTTGCTATTTTAAGTTATTTTTAAAAAAGGATCAAGACTCATAAGTTCATTACCATCTAAAGCATCAAATTAGGGTTTTCCCTCAAAGATAATCCCCAAGAACAATATCCAAATCCTTCTTAAAAAAACTAAGAGATTCAAGTTCTTCTAGTCCAAGGACTTCAAGAAACTCACAGTCAAGGTATGTAATCTGTTGATTCATGGGTCCCTTTCACCCATGAAGCTCAGGAATCTCTTTTCTAAATCAAAGATTTGTGTATTTATGAATGTTCATGATTTAGATTGAATAGAAATTCATGTTCAAGATGTTGTGGGGTTTTGATTCATGTTTTAAATTTCATATTCCAATGATTGACCCTAATATATGAAGATTTGCATAATAATCATCATAAACCATTCAAACTTGCAAATTTATTTATGCAACCATGACAATTAGATGCATTGATGATGGTATAACCAAAGTATGCTCCCCACATGTTTGATTAAATGCCTATGTGAAGGAAAAGTACAATACTAGTGTGATAATATGAAATCCCCATTCATGTACAAGTTTATGCATGTCAAATGTTTGATGAAATGTTTTAGTCAGTTAATTATGGATATATGTGTAGCCCTTGTGGTGCTTTAGAACTTGTATTTCATGGAATCTCTAACTTATTATATTATGGATTGTTGCTGTTAGTCATTTATTCAAGAAAGTCATATTTTGTCGGTTTCTTTCCATCGAGTCTTGGAGGTACTTGTACCTGAAAAATATAGTTGTGTGCCTAGAGCCAGTATTATGTTTTCATGATATCCTCAGTCAAGCCATGATCCATAGAACTTAGTCGGTAATATGAATCAGGAAATCTCAAGAACTTAGTAATCTTAGAAATCTTAGAAAGTTATCAGATTTTAATAGCATTCCATCAGTCCACAGAAATTCAGTTATCTCAGTACAGTTATTTCAGTTAATCATGTTCAGTATCTATTCAGATGGGAGTAGAAATTAGCACCGAGCAAACCCAACGATGGGAACCCACCTGTTATATAAGGGTGTTAGTCTTAGAAGAAATCATTCCATTCCTGAATTACGTAGCCAGGATAGGTTGAGACATCATAGTCAATTATATGATGGTAGATGAGGTGGCTTAACCTATTATATGAGGTTTCCCATCGTTCTAACTAGAGTTTCCTATTATATGAGGGTTACTCACAGATTGTTCTTACCAGTGGTATGATATTGACACCCTTCTAATTGGGGTTATAGATTAGACCCCAACATAGCTATATTGCATAATTTGGGGCATGTTGGTTAGATAACTATATCCCATAATTTCAGCTACAGATTAGGATTGTTAGATACATTCATTCAGTCTCAGTAATAGAACTAAGATACTTCTAAGGAATTTAAGAATGTTGTATACAGTCAACTCAGGATAGAACTGAACTCATCTAGTTCTATTAGAACCTACACTGTCAGATACAGTCGCTCTGTATCAGTTATCAGTACTCATGATAGCTGTATTCAAACTCAGTAGTTAGTATCATCATGAATTCAGTTACAGTCATTTATTTATGCATGTATTGTCGCGTTCATGTTATATTGTCAGTTAGTATTGTTCGTGCATTTGAACTCTCTGCATTCAGCCTACCTCACATTTATACCAGTACATTTAATCGTACTGACGCATTTGCCTTATAGTGTTTTATACCATAGGTTAAGACGCACGAGCTCCAGAGCATCAGTAGCATTCCAATCTTGATAGTCAGAGTTAGAAGTGAGTCCTCATCCTTTGAAGACATGACCATTACTTTATTATCTTATTAATTAATTAATTTACTTTAGCAGTTGAAGTTAGTTGGGGACATGTCCCATCAACTCCTTATTCAGATAGTTTAGAGGCTTTTAGACTAGTATGTTTAGACAATTATTTCAATTGTTCTGGTATTGATGTTCCATATATTCAGATGTTATGTTTTATCAGATCTTTGAACCTTATGTCCTTCTAGCCTTTATTTTTACATTTATACAGTAGATTATGCAGTGTGCAGGTACAAATACCAGTCATGGGTTAGCTTATGGTCCTTCGGGGTCATGACCACCATGTGGAATTTCGGGTACCAGACTTGGGGCTTTACAAACTTGGTATCAGAGCGTAAGATTCAATAAAGTCCTAGGAAGTCTGAAAGTCACATCTAGTAAAGTCTTGTGCATGGGTGTATTGTGCGCCATATTTATGTGTAGAAGGCTATAAGATGTTTTAGGAACAGTTTCCCTTCTTTCAGTATTCATGTTGTGCCGGTGAACATAATCTCAAGTCAATCTCTTAGTATAATCCATTTCTCCCTTTCTTCCATAGAACATACCTCCTAAAAGAAGAAATGGAAATCAGCCAGCCCCTCAGCTCAAAGATCCTTTGGGCGAATATGTCTCTCATGTAGAGTTTAGAGCTGTATTTACTGCTCTTGCTCTATCAGTTGCTGCTAATAATGAATTACCAGCTATCATTCCTACCATCCCAGTGGCCAATTTATCTACAGCGAGGATTCGGGACTTCACCTGAATAAGTCCTCTATCCTTTCTCAGGTCTAAGTCAGATAAAGACCCTTGGGAATTAATCGATCAGGTTTAGAAGGTTACAGACATCATCGGGGTTACTTATAGTGAGAGCACTGAGCTAGCTGCATATCATTTATAGGACGTATCTCACATTTGGTTTAAATAGTGGAAGTCCAAAAGTCCAGATGATACAGGGCCTGTTGAGTGGGAGGAGTTTGTCACCGCATTCTTAGATTCTTTCCCTAAGAGCTGGGAAAGGCTAAGGTGTTAGAATTTTTCAAACTCAGGTAGGGAAACATGATGGTCAAAGAGTATTCTCTTAATTTGACTCAATTATCTAGATATACCCCTCATGTTGTTGCAGACAACAGGGCCAAGCTATGTAAGTTTGTTTTTGGGGAGAGTAATAGTGTGGTCAATGAGTGTAGGTCTGTGATGTTGAATAGTGACATGACATTAACCAGGATAATGATGCATGCTCAAAAAATAGAAGACTAGAAGATTAAGATGAGGGAGAAGCAGAATAAGAGAGCAAGGACCAGTAGTTTCAACTTTGCTCAGCCCAAATCACAAGGAGAAAACCATTCTCAGTTTTTTCCAAATTCATTAGTTCCAGCTCCTTCTTTAGCTAGTGCTCGAGTTCCTAATTTCAGGGATGGTAATAGAGATAGAGTGCCAGGATCTACATTTTAGGGCAGTGCTAGCACTTCCCGCTCCTAACCTCTTTGCCACACTTATGGCAAGCACCATCAGGGTATTTGCAGAGATGGCAGTGGTATTTGTTTTTGATATGGCAAGTCAGGCCATAGAGTTAGATACTGTCCTCAGCCAGGTCCTAAGAGTTAGCATAACCATTCCTCTGCTCAGTTCGGTCACCTAAACCAGCAAGGTGCCACCTCCAGCACTACTAGTAGGCAATGCCCAAACAGACTCAATGCTCTTCAGTCCCGACAGGATTAGGAAGATTCTCCTAATATGGTTACTAGTACATTACAGATATTTCATGTGCATATTTATGCTTTATAAGATCCAGGAGCTTTTTTATCTTTTGTTACTACCTATATAACAGTTGATTTTGGAGTCAGTCCTGAAATTCTAGCAGAGCCCTTCTCAGTCTTTACCCCAATGGGTAAAACCATCATAGCCCGATGGGTATACAAGAACTGTCTGGTTATGGTATCTCAGAAAGTCACTTCACTAGACTTAGTCAAATTAGAGATTACTAATTTTGATGTCATTCTCTGTATGGATTGGCTTTATTCCTGCTATACCACCGTTGACTATAGAAATAGAGTGGCCCAATTTTTGTTTCTAAATGAACCTATCCTAGAGTGGAGGGGTAGTACTTCAGCTTTCAGAGGTCAACTTATTTCTTACTTTTAGGCAAGGAAAATGATATCTAAAGGATATGTCTATCATTTTATTTGAGTTAAGGACGTTAGTTCTGAAACTCCCAGTCTTGATTCAGTCCCAGTCGCGAATGAATATCCAGATGTCTTTCCTGGAGATCCTCCAGGAATTCCTCCCGAAAGAGAAATAAACTTCGCTATTGATATTCTTCCACATACTCAGCCTATCTCTATTCCGCCATACAAAATAGCACCAATGTAACTCAAAGAAATCAAAGAACAATTGAAGGATATCTTAGATAAGGGATTCAACAGGCCAAGTGTTTCCCCGTGGGGTACACCAATCTTATTTGTGTGCAAGAAAGATGGTTCTCTCAGAATATACATTGATTATCGTCAGCTCAATAAAGTCACGGTCAAGAATAAGTATACTCTTTCTAGAATTGATACTTGTTTGACCAATTTCAGGGTGCCAGTTATTTCTCTATGATAGACCTCAGATCTGGCTATCATCAGCTCAGAGTCAGAGAATGTGACATTTAAAAAATAGCCTTTCATACTTGGTATGGTCACTTTAAATTCTTGGTCATGTACTTTGGTGTTACCAATGCCTAGCAGCTTTCATGGACTTGATGACTGGGTGTTTAAGCAGTACTTAGATGTGTTAGTCATAGTCTTCATAAATGATATTCTGTCCTATTCTTACAGTGAGCATGATCATGCAGACCATCTCAAAATTGTACTTGGGACCCTTAGAGATCATTAGTTGTTCGCCAAATTCAGTAAGTGTGAGTTTTGGCTAAGATCAGTAGTATTCCTTGGTCATATCATTTTTGGTGATGGAATAAGAGTAGATCCTCAAAAGATCGAAAAAGTAAGAAATTGGCCTCGCCTTGTCTCTCCATCAGACATCAGGAATTTCTTGGGCATAGTTGGCTATTACAGATGATTTGTTGAATGATTTTCTTCTATTACATCCCCTATATCCTGATTGACTCAGAAGAAAGTCAAGTTTCAATGGTCAAATCCTTGCGTGAAGAGTTTTCAGGAGTTAAAGACTTAACTTACCTCAGCTTCTGTCTTAGCTCTTCCAGATGGTCCAGATTGGTTCGTAGTTGTAACACCCCAGAAAATGGGTCCCAGAGCGTCACACGATGCTTGAGGCTATGAGTAGCCCCAAGCTAACCCTTTGAGCCATTTTCATTCTGTTCAACACAAATCAATGGGGTTTCCATAAATAACCCTAAAAAATCAATAGAGTAGTCATCATCCAAGAATAAAAGAATTTCAGAAAGATAACAAAATATGACTTATTAATCAACTCCCAACATCTATACTAGTCTGACAAGCCTCTAAGAAAATCAATAAAACCAGCGAGCCATTGAGACATGCCCCAACTGACTCATACTCAGTTATCAAATGTAAACAATTCCGTGAAACCAACATCAGACATCACATTCTCGGAATATGAGGACATACCACAACAGAAGATGTAGAACAGCATGCCTAAAGAATCATAGTCGAACCTGAAACTGAGCACCTAAACCTATATTTCGAGAAAATGCAGCCCACATCTAAAGATGTGGGTCAGTACCATAGAAAGAAACCGAGTATATGGGGGTGTATGCAGTTGTATAAACGTCATCATCATAAATATTTATAAGAAATATGCAGGATGTATGAAAGACTCACATAGCTCGAAGAATAAAATAACACATGTGAGTCATCATATAATTTGTCAATCACATTCAGTTCATCAAGAATATCAATTCTCATAATGTAAATATCATTTAAATCTTTCAAAATAATAACTTTCACAATTCTACTTTCAAATCACTTCACCATTCACCATAGACACAAGGAAACACACACACACTGGGAGATCCTATAACTGACATAAACCATGTAAGCTACATGGAGTCCAACGTACAACCAACGTTGGGGAGAGCCGTCCAATCCTTTCCATCAGAGTAGGACTATCGATATCAAATCCACACAAACTAGTGATCACTATATAAATCAGCCTCAGGCTCACTCCTACGGGGGCATGTAGTTCTAGGGAAGTAACGTCGCTTTATACCTCCCACTCAGGGCTAAAGATTTCTCCCGGACTTAGCTCAGGTCATTTCAAAGACAATCCATAACAAAACCATTTCAGTAATACATAAATATACATCGGGAGCCATCATGCTTCCCATCTATCAAAATCAACCACGTTGTGGATTTCTTTCACACTCGAGTTCAAAACAACTCCATTAAGACCAAAAGGTCAAATCATTCAAAATATTTCAAGTATTCAATATCAACGTGCTTATAACACAGTTTCAAAAAAACACAATTTCCAATGGTGATTCACGACCCAAATATCAAAATCATGATAAATATCGTTCAAGATTCATGCTTTATATCTCCACACATGTAAATTCATCTTTCAAAATCATAAAAATTAAGATTTCATAATAATCATCATAAGATCTGGGTTTATGCTTCAAATTCGTAAAAATCAAATAAAAATCATGCCTTTGTAAAGAAAATTACTTTTGGGCACAAGAATGAAAGAGAGTTCTTATAAAAAATCCCCACATACCTTGAATGATGAACTTTAGATCGATACTCATTTTGAGATGTTAATCATGCCTTTGAATGATGATTCTTGGAGTTCTTGAACTAGGAACTTGGAATCTTGAATAAATTTGCAGAATTAATGGTGAACTTTGGAGGTTCTTGAAGTTGA
>NC_061117.1:52146317-52146554 GCF_002878395.1 Capsicum annuum
AAGATTCCAAGTTCCTAGTTCAAGAACTTGGAATCTTGAATAAATTTGCAGAATTAATGGTGAACTTTGGAGGTTCTTGAAGTTGGATGTAGGAGCTTAGAGTTTTCTTTTTGAGGAAATTTGATGAAATATAACGTATAATGCTTCTCATAGGATTTAATATAGGGTTTGAATGGATTTTTGGTGAGGAGAATGGCCAAAATGCCCCTAACAATAAAAAAAATTCTTAAATCTATC
>NC_061117.1:52149554-52161283 GCF_002878395.1 Capsicum annuum
TCTCATTCTATCTCTCTCCTTAATATTGTCTACCTTAATCTGTTAGGTATAAGTCATCAGCCTAGAAAGATTCATCTCACTATTCAGCATAGTAGACCTACACTCCTTAACCACATAAGTAGACACTCTAGTCACAAACTTACTCATACTAGCCCGATTATCAGCCACTAAGTCAGAAGCATACTTGAACAACTGATTAAACTTTAGACAGTACTCCCTAAGAGTCATAGAGCCTTGTCGCAGGTTCATAAAATCTTCCACCTTCGCCTCCCTCATCTCCAAAGGGAAAAACTTATCCAGGAATGCATCCTGGAACTCTTGCCAAGTTGTAGGGACAGCTCTCTCACCTCTACCTTTCCTCCAAGGAACAACCCATTCATAAGCAAGGTCTTTCAATCTATACGTAGCCAACTCCATACTATGTTTCTCAGATATATGCATCACCTGAGTAATCTTCCATAACTCCTCTAAAAACAACCGTGGATCCTCATCAGACTTGGACCCATAGAATTTTGGCATATTCATCTGCATGAAGTCACAGGTCCTGGCAGCAACTAAATCACCTCCCTGCTGCTGTGGAGCTGGGGCTGGGTTGGCCTAAACATTTGCAGTAACAGCTTGGGCCAGCGCTTGAAAGGCTGCTCAAAATTTGGCATAAGATACATTTTTATTCAATGGTCAGCGGGTTGACGTTCTTGACCATTATTATTTCTTCTCGCTCGACGTGGAGGCATATTTTAGAAAGAGAAGAGCACGAATTAATAGCAGAGAGAGACACTTTAAGCATGATAGACTTCTGAAAGAATGAATCACACTTCTTCCTAAAGTGACTTATAGCCTCTTCCTTATAGATGTGGCGCGCTACACACCGATGATCAAGACTTTACCTAACATGGCTTGTCAGACTCCATAGGACACCTTAAAACCTTAGGCTTTGATACCAAGTTTGTAATGCCTTGGAAAATAGGTCCTGAAGCGTCACACGGTGCTTGAGGCTACGAGTATCCCCAAGCTAACCCTTTGAGCCATTTTCATTCAGTTCAACACAAATCAATGGGGTTCTTATAAATAACCCTCAAATATCAATAGAGTAATCATCATCAAGGAATAAAGGAATTTAAAAAAGATAACAAAATATGACTTATTAGTCAACTCCCAACATCTATACTAGTCTGACAAGCCTCTAACAAAATCAATAAAACTAGTTATCAAATGTAAATAATTCCGTGAAACACACATCAGACGTCACATCCTCGGAGCATGAGGACTCGCCACAACAGAGGTTGTAGAACAGCGTGCCCAAAGAATCACTATTGAACCTAGAACTGAGCACCTGAACCTACATTCTGAGAAAATGCCACCCACATCTGAAGATGTGGGTCAGTACCATGGAAAGGAACCGAGTATATGGGGGTGTATGTAGTTGTATAAACATTATCATCATAAATATTTATAAGAAATATGCAGGATGTATGAAAGACTCACATAGCTGAAAGAAAAATCACCAAAATCATGAGAGGATGAAATAAGTAAAATAACACATGTGAGTTATCATATAATTTGTCAATCACTTTCAAGTCATCAAGAATATCAATTTTCATAATGTAAATATCATTTAAATCTTTCGAAAGAATAACTTTCGCAATCCACTTTCAAATCACTCCACCATTCACCATAAACACAAGGAAACACACACATACTGGGAGATCCTATAATCGATATAAACCATGTGAGCTACATGGAGTCCAACGTACAACCCATGTTGGGGAAAGCCTTCCTATCCTTGCCATTGTAGTAGGACTATCGATATAAAATCCACACAAACTAGTGATCACTATATAAATCAGCCTCAGGCTTACTCCTACGGGGGCACGTAGTTCTAGTGAAGTAAGGTCACTTTATACCTCCCACTCGGTGCTAAAGCTTTCTCCTACACTTAGCTTAGATCATTTCAAAGACAATCCACAACAAAACAATTTTAGTAATATATAAATATACATCGGGAGCCATTATGCTTCCTATCTATCAAAATCAACCACATTATGGATTTCTTTCACACTTGAGTTCAAAACAACTCTATTAAGACCAAAAGGTCAAATAATTCAAAATATTTACAAAATTCAACATCAACGTGCTTATAACACATGCTTTCAAAAAAAAAAAACCACAATTTCCAGTGGGAATTCATGACCTAAATATTAAAATCATGACAAATATCGTTCAAGATTCATGCTTTTTATCTTCACACATGTAAATTCATATTTAAAAATCATAAACATCAAGATTTCATAATAATCATCATAAGATATGGGTTCTTACTTAAAATTTGTAAAAATCAAATAAAATCATGCCTATGTAAAGAAAATTACTTTTGGGCACAAGAACGAAAGAGAGTTCTTGTTGAAAAACCCCACATGCCTTGAATGATGAACTTTAGGTCAATACTGGTTTTTGAGATGTTAATCATGCCTTTGAATGATGGTTCTTGGAGTTCTTAAACTAGGAACTTGGAATCTTGAATAAATTTGCAGAATTAATAGTGAACTTTAGAGGTTCTTGAAGTTGGATGTTGGAGCTTAGGGTTTTCTTTTTGAGGGAATTTGATAAAATATAACATGTAATGCTTCTAATAAGCTTTAATATAAGGTTTGGATAGATTTTTGGTGAGGGGAAATGAGAAAAACGCCCCTAAAAATTAAAAAAAATTCTTGAATCTGTCCTTTAGTGGACTGTTTTGATAGTCTAAAGTAGATCAACCATAACGATTTACTCTGATATTTAAATCAGATGAAACTAATTTCATCAGAAAGAGGACTCTCATATGTTTCCATTGATATATAGTATATCACCCAGATCATTGTGTACGAGGAGTTATGATCATTTGAAGTTGACCCAAAAATTCACTTTTAATAGGCTGAAGTAGATCAACCATAACTTTTTTCTTTGATAGAAAAATTGGATGAAACCAATTTCATTGGAAAGAGGAATCGCAAAACTTTCTTTTGATATATAGTAGACCACCTAGATCATTATGTACAGGGAGTTATGATTATTTAAAATTGGAGCAAACATATATACCAGGCCTTAGTACTTTTTCCTACATGTTTTACTGTTCACTACTATTCGTGGTTCGATCGGAATGTTCATAACTCATCGCTCGGGTGTCCATTTTTGATGATCCATATATAGTTGGAAATATTATTCGATAATATACACAATGGTGGTTCATAGTCTAAGACATTTCATATGGAAAATTTATAATTCATTCTTAAAGATAGAACCCAACACGTTTACGCACAAAACTTCAACAAAAAATTTTCTGGGGTATTACAGTAGTGTATTGTGATACATCCAGAGTAGGTTTGGGTTGTGTCCTCATGGAGAATGGTAAGGTCATACCCTATGCCTTTAGACAACTTAAACCCCATGAGAAGAATTATTTGACTCATGATCTTAAGTTAGCAGCAGTAGTTTTTGCTTTGAAGATTTGGAGGCATTATCTATACGGGGTTAATGTAGATGTGCTCACAGATCATAAGAGCCTTCATTATGTTATTTTTCAGAAAGATCTTAATCTTCGTCAGAGAAGGTGGTTAGATCTCTAGAAAGATTATGACATGAGTTTCCTTCATCATCCGAGAAAGGACTGTGTTGTGGCCGATGCTCTTAGTAGACTATCTATGGGTAGTGTTGCTTATGTTGAGGACAGTAAGAAGAAGTTAGCTTAGGAAATCCATCAGCTTTCCAGACTAGGCATTTTCTTAGTCGATTTAGAGAAGGGTGACATATGGGTTTAGAGTAGTTCAAAATCATCTCTAGTTTTCGAGGTAAAAAAATAAATAGAGATCCCGATCTAGTCAAGTTGAAAGAGTTTGTCAAGGATCATAAAGTAAAGGTTTTCTCCCAAGGGGGTGATAGTGTTTTACGTTGTTAGGGTCATTTGTGTGTTCCAGGTGTAGATAACTTAAGGCAGTGAATTCTTAAAGAAGCGCATGGTGCGCGCTACTCTATTTGTCCAGGGGCTATAACGATGTACTGTGACTTATGGGAAATCTATTGGTGAAGTGGAATGAAGAGAGATGTTGCAGAGTTTGTGGCTAAGTGCTCTATATGTTAACAGGTTAAGATAGAGTATCAAAATCCTAGTAGGTCCATGCAGAAGTTCAGTATTCCTACTTGGGAGTGGGAAGAAGTGAAGATGGACTTTGTAACGGGGTTGCCTCGTACTCATCACTAGCATGATTCAGTCTGGGTCATTGTAGACAGAATGACCAAGTAAGCTCATTTTATTACAGTCTATACCTCTTATTCGGCTGAGGATTATGCCAAACTCTACATCAGAGAGTTGGTCAGATCGCACAATATTTTGTTATCTATTATCTCAGACAGAGGTACCCAGTTCACCTCTTATTTTTGGAAAGAGTTCGATAAGGGTCTTGGTACCCAAGTTCATCTCAGTACAACCTTCCATTCTCATACAGATGGTCAACTAAAAAGGACCATTCAAATTTTAAAAGATATGCTAAGGGCGTGTGCAATTGATTTCAAGGGTAGTTGGGATAACCACTTGCCTTTGATTGAGTTTGCATACAACAACAGCTAGGATTCCAGTATTTGGATGGCTCCATTCAAAGCCCTCTATTGTAGGAGATGCAGATCTCTAGTTGGTTGGTTTAAAGTTAGTGAGGCTTCAGTAATAAGGCCTGACTTAGTATTCAATGCCTTAAAGAAAGTTCAGTTGATCAGAGAAAGACTCCAGGCTATCCAGAGCCGACATAAGTCTTATGCAGATATGCGCGAAGAGGATTTCGAGTTTGAGATTAGTGACTATGTCTATGTCAAGATCTCTCCCATGAAGGGAGTGAAGACATTCATCAAGAAGGGAAAACTTAGTCCCCGATATGTCGGTCCCTTGAAAATTCTAAGTTGCTTCAGCAAAGTAGATTATGAGCTCAAATTACCTTTAGATCTAGGCTCAGTCCATCAAGTCTTCTATGTCTCTTTTCTCAAGAAGTGTATAGGTGACCCAGTAGTTGTAGTACCTATTTAGAGAATTGATGTTCAGAACAGCCTCTCGTATGAAGAGATTTCGGTCAAAATTCTAGACTATTAGACTCGTATGCTAAGGAACAAAGAAGTCCCTCTAGTGAAAGTTCTTTGGCGGAATCAGTCTGTTGAGGGAGCTACGTGGGAAGCAGAATCAGACATGTGAACCAAGTACCCTCACCTCTTCTTCGCTAACTCAGATCTAGCTCATGGTAGTAGTCCAACTTAAACTTTTCAGTTTATGTTCAGATTTTAATTATAAACTTGGTATACAGTCTATGCTCAAAATTCCATTATAAACTTGGTATTAAATACCATTGCATATTCTTTCATGCATTCACGCACCAATTCATTCATACAATCATGTATCAGATATTCATTCTCATTGTGAGAAACTTAGTTCCTCAAAACACTCAGTCATGCATTCATAAATTGCTTACACATGCATCATATGTGCGTGTTCAGTATGATATATTCAATTATAAGTGTAGCCTTTTTGGTGCTTTAGAACTTGTATTTCATGAAATCTCCAACTTATTATATTATGGATTGTTGATGTTGGTCATTTATTCAAAAAATTCATGTTTTGTCGATTTCTTTCCATCGAGTCTTGGAGGTACTTGTACCCAAAAAATATTGTTGTATGCATAGAGCCAGTATCATGTTTTTATGATATCCTCAGTGAAGCCATAATCCATAGAACTTAGTCGGTAATGTGACTCAGGAAAGCTCAAGAATCTAGTAATCTTAGAAATCTTAGAAATCTTAGAAAGTTATCAGATCTCAGTAGCATTCCATCAGTCCACAGAAATTCAGTTAACTCAGTACAGTCATTTCCATTAATAATGTTTAGTGTCCATTCAGATGGGAGTAGAAATTATCACTGAGTGTACCCAAGGATGGGAACCCACCTATTATATGAGGGTGTGAGTCTTAGAAGAAATCCTTGCATTCCATACTACATAGCCAACGCAGGTTGGGACATCATTGCCTTTAATATGAGGGTAGATGAGGTTGCTTAACCTATTATATGAGGGCTCCCACCATTCTTACTATAGTTACCTATTATATGAGGGTTACTCATAGATTTTTCTTACCAGTGGCACGATAGTGACAACCTTCCAATTGGGGTTACAGATTGGACCCTAACTCAGCTAAATTACGTTATTTGGGGTATGTCGGTTAAATGAATACTTTCCATAGTTTTTGTTATAGATCAGGACTGTCAGATATAGTTTTTCACTCTTAGTAATAGAACTCAGATAATTCTACAGAATTCAGGACTATCAGATACAGTCAACTTAGAATAGAACTAAACTCAGCTAGTTCCATCATAACATAGACTGTCTGATACTATTGCTCTGTATCAATTATCAGTACTCATGTTTGTAGTATTCATACTCAGTAGTCAGTATCATCATGAATTTAGTTACAGTCATTGATTTATGCATGTATTCTCACGTTCATGTTATATAGCCAGTTGGCATTATTTATACATTTGAACCCTCTGCATTCCTCTACATACTAGTACATTCAATTGTACTGATGCATTTGTGCTATGGTATTTTATACCATAGGTTTAGAAGCACGAGCTTTGAAGCATCAATAGTATTCTAGTCTCGGCAGTCAGAGTTAGCAGTAAGTCCTCATCCTTCGAGGATATGACCATTACTTTATTACCTCATTAATTAATTTATTTTAGTAGTTGGAGTTAGTTGGGGACATGCCCTATCAAATCTTTATTTAGATAGTTTAGAGGCTTTCAGACTAGCATGTTCAGACAATTATTTTAGTTGTTTTGGTATTGATATACCATATCTTCAGATGTTATATTTTATTAGATCTTTGAACCTTATGTCCTTCTGGCCTTTATTTCTGCATTTATATAGTATATTATGCAGTGTACAGGTAAAAATATTAGTCATGGCTTAACTTATGGTCCATCAGGGTCATGAGCACCATATCACATTCTGGGTACCAGACTCATGGCCTTACAAGCTCTCTTTGCCTTACCATTGTGCTACCTTCAGTATGTGAGAGAGATCTAGTCAAATATCTTTGATGTTGCCTTCCAATGAAGACGCGCAAATACTCCACAGTATTTTTGCCTGTCATAGCTTTCAAACTGGTGTTAAAGGCTTGATAAAAGATCTCAAGCAAGTCTCTTCTTTCTATTCAATGGTTTGGAACCATCATCAACTTCTTTTTAAATAGAAACCATTCCTTGTACATCAACTTAGAGTGCAAGTGCCTGAAATTATATTTCTCGTCCTTCAACTGAAGAATTTTTATGGTAGAAAGAAATGATATAAAAACTTCCTTCATAACTCATTTTAAGTAGTGATTGATCCTCAAAAAAGTTCCCCTAACAAGAGTGTAGCTTCACCAGTAAGAGAGAATGGGAAAAACCTAAGTCTGAGATCTTCTTTATCTACCCATGTTATAGTGTGTGATGAGCAAATCCCAATAAAATTAATAAGGTGAACATTTATGTCATCATTGGGTAAGCCTGCAAACACACCCTTCAAGTTTAATAGCTGGATCATGGCATTAGTGATGTCAAACATCACATTTAGTTTGTAGTAGGAATGATAACTCTTATCTCGGTATGCTCAACATATCCCATGCCCTCCTCAAGATCATCATACATTTGTAAGTATTAAGTGGGTGGGAGTACTTGAACTCTACCCTTTCTACCTCTATTGTGTTTTGCTCGATGATTATCTCTTTGTCTCTGCCTCACCTGCTCTGTCTCATGAGCTATACAATGGGCTTTAGAATCCCTTGTTGCATTGGCTTCCAAGAGTAATATATCCGTAGTCTTTTCTACATTCTTCTGAATCCCATTAAGCAAAGATGGAGGCAAATCATGTGGGTTATTCGGAACCCCTTCAAGCTCACTTTCTCGTACATATTCATTTATGCAACGATTCGGCTATAGGATTCTTTCTAATTTCGAATTAATGGGGAATAAGGGAATTCCTTGACTCTTTGTGCTAGCCGTATAACAAAGTATACCCCAAATACAACAAAAAAATAAAACTCAAAAAGTTCAACAACTTCAATCAAAAATTCACAACTGTACTCCTCGGCAGCAGCGCCAAAACTTTAATGAACACCCAAACCGCACTTCCTTAAGATGATAAAGCGATTATTGTAAAAATATAGTTACCCTGATAGGTTGAGGTGGAAACCATAGGGAATACATGTAACTATCTGTCAAACTTGGTGAAATCATCGAGCAGTGCAAAAAAGTAAATAGGTGAATTGTTGCTGTGACTAGTAAAACCTAATAGAACTTGAATGCTTTGGGTTGTAAACAATCATAAATGAATACTAGGATTATGTTACCCAGGCTTATTACTCTGTGGGTTTGTCGTGTCCTCTCCAACTACCTCACTGATGTGCAAAAAGAATCTGTCAAGTTATGTATCACCAATAACCTCTCGGCACCCTTTGGTGAATTTTACTCATATTCTCTTAGTGTTAGAGTGTCGTTTTATGAACCCTTTCCTTGGACCCTAGTTCAAATATCTCCTCTCAGTCTCAAGGTGATTAGATGAAGATAATTAGATTAAGTAGATTATGATGGTATGTTTATATAGATAATTAAATTCAGATTACTTTTATCATATCCTTTTCCCAATCTCTACTTCCCTCTCAGGTTCATAGTGAATAGTAGTGGGATCCTAACATTGAAACCATTAATAAATCAATAACAGTGAAGGAAACCTTAATGCAAGTAGCAAAAAGGAGTTAGAAGGATTGCACACTTCCTCTACTTTGATAACCCTCCAAGGTTCCAACAATCCAAGCTAAGGGAATTAGCCTCTTATCATTGTGAAAAAGCTAATGGAATTCATAATCGAAAGCATTAAATCAATCTCACAATAATGTTTGACAAAAATCGAAAGTCTCAAATTAAATAAGAAACAAAAATCAAAGATCACAATCCCAAGATCCAAAGCAAATCTAAAAATCAAAATATATGTTTGTGAATGACAAGATTGTGTAAACTACCACAAAAAATAAAAGGGTATTTATAAAATACAAGAAAAACGTATGAAACCAAAAAAAGACAAAAATTAGAGTCAGCGGCCAACTAAGGAGCACTTATGGGCCCTAGGTGGTACCTACAGACCATAGGTGGCCCTACGTAGCTGCCAAGCTCTTAAAACATCTACAGGGTCACTAAGAATTCAACCTTCTAGAATTTGTACTGGCACCTATGGGTCGTAGGTGGTATATAAGGGCCGTAGGTGCCCATCGTAGGTGACAGGATCAAATTTTCTAGCATCTGAATCTCTGTTTCTAAGTTCTTTGATAATTGTTTTGGCTCCTACGCCATGTAGGTAGTACCTATGAGCCATAGGTACATACGTAGGTGGCCCAAAACTTCAACTTTTACTTTTTTCTGCTGTTTAGCTCTAAAAACCTGGTTTCCTAGAAAAAAATACAAGGCACATCATATTTAACAAAATGAACTATGCAACTACAGTTTTTTGTTCATTTAAGCATCGAAAGTTCTATGAAAGAATAGCACATCACTCTGCTAATTTTTTATGTAATGTATAGCTCGATGCTCATATTTAATTTGAGGCCTTGACATATTTGATGTCTTTCTAGTGATCTCTTTTGATATTTTCACATTATTGTTAGGAGTAAGAAATCTATCGTAACTGGGAATTAGTTGTCTTTGGTTTTTATGGTATCCTCTGATGATGACTCTGAATTCTGTTGTTTGAGAAATCTTATGGTTAATTCTAAAATCTTTGATAGATATTTAGTGGAATACTTGAGGTTTTCCTCAAAAAATTTTCCCTAGTTAGGTGCTTCCAAAAAATCTTGAATAGTTTATACGAGATTTCAACACACTGTGGGGATCTTTGAGACTCTTCTCAAAATTTTTCAGTTTTATTCTTTGGCATGATCTTGCATTCTAACTGTTGAAATATTTTTGATATCCTTTCAAAGTTCTATCACTATATCCATTGTGAAGGGAAAATAAAAATTCTATGCATGGTATGACCAAACAATTTTGATGCCTATGTATCCTGTTGAGGCATAATCAAAAGGGTGACTGAAGATTAAAAAAAAGTTTCCAGCATATCACATTCTTGAGATTTCAAGGCAAACATCATTTGTAAAAAGAGGATATAGGTAAACAAGCTAATATAAAGCACACAAATGAACATAAAATAAATGAATTATAGGAAGACAATCATAAATAAAACACTATTTTTAGATGTAGTTTATCTTTACTACATCATAGGTTATTGGGTTTAGCCACTCTTGGCCATCCATTTTAGAAAAAATAAAGGATCCTTTAGATAATATCTCATGAAATACATATGGACTTTGGCAATTTGGAGCAAATCAGCCATTACTTTATTGTTGAAGGAACAAACCATTCCTTGCATGTATAATTGGTCATGGCATATTATATTTTACATAATATATCCATTAATTTTTTTGATTATTCACACGGGCAGGAGAGAATTTCTAGTGTGTGTGGAAATTTCTGATGCCTTCTCCTATATTACAAACTGTCTTATATAGACAGGAGAAACATTACTTACACATCTACTGTGTACACTTGTAAGGCTATGATTTAGTCTTCAAAAAGCAGATTCCTTGATTGATTGCTGTCTGTCTTTTTCTTTTTGGAAAAGCAGATTCCTTTAGCTTTATCGTGAAAGGTCTTGTACCTATAAAGTACCTTCAAAAGAGTACCTCACGTCTCTACTCAGCAACGAGAGAAAAAATGGAAATCCATTATCAACTGTCTAAAGCTCATGTCTGTAACAATGGCATCTGCCTTGTTAATGACTTCGTCATCACCGAGGATATCATAGAAGATATCATTTTAGGGATACCTTTCGTCAACCAGATTCGACCTTACTGGAGTGACTACGATGGAATTCGTACCACTCTTTTAAACCAAACCTTGTTTTTTCCTTTGTTAAGGCCCCTCTCACAAAAAGAAGGTAACCTTATTAAAGAGCAAACGGTTTTTAAAATTAACTGACTTTCTTCTCATATCCATTTTCTTAAACAAGATATTCAGATCAAGAAAATTGAACTGTCCTTAAAAACCCCGGAGATGATTACTAAAATATCCAATCTCCACAAAACTTTTGAAAAAGAAATCTGTTCCGAATTCCCTAATGCTTTTTGGGAACGGAAAAAACACTTGGTTGAACTTCCTTACATTCCAGGGTTTGACGAACAAACCATTCCTACTAAAGCCAGACCCATCCAAATGAACCAAGAAATGATGGAAGTCTGCAAAAAAGAAATTGACCATCTTCTAAAGAATGGTATTATTAGAAGCTCTAACTCCCCCTGGAGTTGTTCTGCCTTTTATGTTAATAACAGTGCAAAAAAGGAGCGCGGAACCCCTAGACTTGTAATAAATTACAAGCCTTTGAATACGGTCCTAAAATGGATCAGGCATCCGATCCCGAACAAAAAGATCTTTTGAAGAGAACTTTCAAAGCCAACCTTTACAGTAAGTTTGATATGAAGTCAGGATTCTGGCAGATTCAAATAGCTGAAAAGGATAAATACAAAACAGCATTCAATGTCCCTTTTGGGCATTATGAATGGAATGTTTTGCCTTTTGGTCTCAAAAATGCTCCGTCAGAGTTTCAAAACATTATGAACAATATTTTCAACCCTTA